>NC_042963.1:12466263-12652622 GCF_901001165.1 Salmo trutta | reverse complement strand
ATGAACAGCAGCATGTGAACAAGAGAAGGGTTCCGTTCCTGTGGGTAAACTGTGATTGGTGATACTGGGATTGAATGCATCTCCGTCATTTTGACCCTTTTTTTATTACCAACCTGGAGGAAATGACTTCAGTTTCCTTTTGGTTAATCAAGAAATACAAGTCCATCTCCAACATATGTGTTTTCTTCTGTCGCTGCTTCCTGTGTTGTTTTTTCATCCGGAGGAAGCATGTGATAAATGAGATTTGTTTATTGGAAGGTGAAGAGATATATTTACCATCAACAACATGGGCACAGTTACAGGAATACGGGTACAGTTACAGGAATACGGGTACAGTTACAGGAGTACGGGTACAGTTACAGGAATACGGGTACAGTTACAGGAATATGGGTACAGTTACAGGAATACGGGTACAGTTACAGGAATACGGGTACAGTTACAGGAGTACGGGTACAGTTACAGGAATACGGGTACAGTTACAGGAATACGGGTACAGTTACAGGAATGCGGGTACAGTTACAGGAATACGGGTACAGTTACAGGAATGCGGGTACAGTTACAGGAATACGGGTACAGTTACAGGAATACGGGTACAGTTACAGGAATACGGGTACAGTTACAGGAATACGGGTACAGTTACAGGAATACGGGTACAGTTACAGGACTACGGGTACAGTTACAGGAATACTGTCACAGGCTGACATTTGTTTTTAAATGAGTGTGCCTCCCTGCTGTGGGCGTGTGTCCTAGGTGTATGTCGTGTGTGGCCAGTCCATGGGGCTGCCAGTGGAACACCCAGGAACACACCTGCCAGGACGTGGATGGCACTGTGCTGGGCCCTCAAATCATCAAACACAGACAGGTAGGCTCTCCGTTAAACGGGTTAATATACATTCGTTAGAGTCGAACGCGTTTGCATGGAATGTCAATTTGCAAGTCAACAGATACTTAAGAGAACTGACAAATGATCAGTCTGGATGAGAGCTTGTCTGCTGAAGTACAAACAATGCAATTGCTCTGAAATGTTCATTTCTGAATTGGTCATTTCCTTTTCGTCTCTGTTTAGGGAGCGAGGTGTCCCCAGTTTGAGAACCCTGACCCTGTACTCATTCCTGTTGGATTCAAGACCACCATCAGCTTCGAGGGCATCAATCTGGATGTGTACCAGGTAAATGTTTAAATATTTGTTATAGCTGTTATATATGTTTACATTTAGACATTCCTAGAATCTCTGAAAGTTAAACGAACAGTAGGCCACTAGTTAGTGATGAATCCGACTATGGTAACGTTGAATTGAACCCTTTTGTTCCTGAGCATGTGTAAAACTAACCCTCTCCTCCTCTGCAGGACCGGACCTTCACCATCGGCACAGAGCTGATGAGGAACTTGAAGGAGGACGTCAGGTTTGAAGACGGGCCCTTCTACAGTTTCAGCGGTTTTAATGTACGTCAGTACTGCTTATCGACCCAGACCTGTCTATAGCAGCTTTCACTTCACTCTGTCTTAAAGGGGTGAAGGGTTCATAAGGTGTTGCTTGGTCAGGATGTTGTGTTGTATGGTCACGTTACCTGGTTTGTCAGCCAGTTTGATATTATAGCACCCCCTCATGGACAACCCCACTGTTCTTTTTGTTTATATCCAACTGTGCATTTTCTGTGATCGGAAAACATCTTCGAATCAGTACAGATACTTATTTTCAGACATCTTCTGCTGTTTCTGAATGGCTGCCAAAGTGTATAAGTTCTGAAGAGAACTTTTCTCTGGCATATTCGTTGGAAATGTGAAGCGGCGTTAATCACTGGGTTAATAATTCGCTGTGTTCCCGTGTCTAGTTTTCCTTCGATAAGTCACAGGAAACCAACGTTCTGTTCTACGTGAAGGACAAAGAGACGGGCAAGAAGATAGACAGCACGCTGAATGGTAAGTGGTACATGCAAATATGCAATATTCCACCCTGTTGACCAGTGGTGGAAAAAGTACCCAATTGTCATCGTCAAAGTAAAGATACCTTAATAGAAAATGACTGAAGTAAAAGTGAAAGTCACCCAGTAAAATACTACTTCCGTAAAAGTCTAAAAGTATTTGGTTTTAAATATACTTAAGTATCAAAAGTAAAAGTATAAATCATTTCACATTCATTATATTAAGCAAACCAGACAGCACAATTTTCTTGTTTTGATTTATTTACGGATAGCCAGGGGCACACTCCAACACTCAGACATCATTTACAAACTAAGCATTTGTTTAGTGAGTCCGCCAGATCAGAGGCAGTAGAGATGACCAGGGATGTTCTCTTGATAAGTGCGTGAATTGTACCATTTTCCTGTCCTGCTAAGCATTCAATATGTAACTAGTACTTTTGGGTGTCAGGGAAAATGTATGGAGTAAAAAGTACATTATTTTCTTTCAGTATGTAGTGAAGTAAAAGTAGAAGCTGTCAAAAATATAAATAGTAAAGTAAAGTACAGATACCACCCAAAAAACGACTTAAGTAGTACTTTAAAGTATTTTTACTTAAGTACTTTACACCACTGCTGTTTACAACATCCCAAAGGACTATGTGGACATAAAATGACAATTGGGGAGGCCTTATTTGGCAAAGTGATACATTAACACATTTCCCGACATACTCTTTGCCATCATCTACATGAATTAGTCCAAAACCATCATTGTATTACTGATGGCCCAGTGTCATGTAAATGAAATGACAGAATAGTCCTAGTATTCTGCGGCACCCCTCTCCTCTTCCTTCACAGTGACCCTATATAACTGCTCGCTGGGCCGGGAGGATTGCAGCCTGTGTAAGAATGCTGCTCCTAAGTACAATTGTGTGTGGTGCGCCAAGAGAAAGTCCTGCGTCTATGAGAAGCTGTGTATTGACCAGGCCACAGAGGACCCGCAGGACACAGAGTGCCCTGACCCACAGATCACTGACGTGAGTAGCACCCGCGGTACAGCAGTCATCTCATTACTCTATACTAACAACCTATCTTTGAACCTGCAACAAAATCGACGATTGATTATCACTGACTGACTAGACATTTTGATGTTCACTTCGATGATTGGTCTTATTTCACCCCCCAGTAGCTACTGACAATCAGGTCTGTTCAATGGCTGTCCAATGCCCACACTGATCAATTTTTCAATTCTAAAGGCTGGGTTACAGTCCTGAACACACATTCTGCACGAGTTTGTGTCTTATTTCATGGTGCTACTCTGTAAACTACTGTGCACACTTTCATCCAAAAAAGCGGTGGGGTACTGTATAGTAACCTAAAAGCCTGTCATCTTAAATCTGTTCCCCAATCCCTGTTCCCCAATCTCAGATCATCCCTCGCTACGGTCCCGTGAAGGGGGGCATCTCTGTCACCATCAAGGGCTCCAACCTGGGCATCCACAAGGAGGACATCAAGGCCGTCAGTGTGGTGGGGGTCCCCTGCATACACCAGGAGGACAGATACGCTGTCTCCACCAGGTAACACACCAAATGGCCCCCCTATTCCCTTCATAGTGCACTGCTTTAGACCAGCGTCCCATGGGACACACCCGCAGTCACCCTTTCTGGTGGGTGGGTGTAGACGGGCGACAGAAGGGGTTGTACCATGGCGTGTTGTGTATTCTGTCGTGTTCTGTGTAGTTGCTGTCCTGTAACAACCCTAAACGGAGGCGGACTCCCTCTAAATTGCGGTGGCCTACCCCAATGTACACGAGCCCTCAAATGTCTTCCTTCCTCCCTGGTTTCTAGTGTGGTGTGTGAGATCGGCCCCTTGGACCCGCTGAGCACCAACAGGGGGCCGGTGGAGGTGGAGCTGGAGGGGGGGAAGAGAGGAACGTCCTCGGTTTTCTTCACATACCGGGTAGCTAACCTACCGCATGTCTTCACTTCAATCACACTCCTACACTTCTGGATGGGAGGGCGGACTCATGAATTGTTTACCTGATTTGGTTATGTTATCACCATTGTTTTATTTTCAATTCCCCAGCTATGCAGACACTGTATTAAAGAGCCCCTTATCAGTACGCATGAAGGGCATGACATTTAACTGTAATAATGTTCTGTTGAATAAAATACTCTGGTACTGCCACATTACACTGGCAGGTAATGCCCAGAACGATAAGATGAAATTGAGATTTATATATTATAGTTTTGTGTATTGTATTAGAATGTGTGATACGCCACTTGCATTTCCTCTGGTGCCTGGACAGGGTACGCTGGAGCAATTGGACTGTCTTTCTTTATATCTCACACGGCTAAAGCTTCCCCACAGGGGACCGCTCCGCCTAACTGTTTACTCAGCAAATTGAAGGAAATACGTGTGGGGTTGGGTGGGCGGGTGTGTGTGTGTGTGTGTGTGTGTGTGCGTGTGTGTGTGCATTTTGAAAGCCTTGTGGGGGAAGAAATGAGACGTGAATAGGTTGACAGAGCGTGTTTTCTTACATGATCCTCCAGGACCCCATAGCCAGCTCGGTTCACCCCGACAAGGGCTCCAAGGCCGGGGGCATGGTCGTCACCATATCTGGCTCCAACCTGGACACAGCCACCAGGGAGGACATCACCGTCACCGTCGGCGGGGTGGTGTGCACTGTGTAAGTACTGCTGCACCCTGGGAAAGGAACTAGTATTAGGCATGGTTGCGGTGGTCTGGTCACTGGTCATCTGTATATTATTTGACTTCAGCCAACTCTTTGGCATGACAACGTGCAACATAACACGTGCTATAAGCTTAAGTGTAAGATATAGCAAGCAGGGTTGATGTATTGAAAAAGACATTCATTTAAAATGTGGCCATGATTTTCTTTAACAAGAAAGCCCAGTAATTACCTAGCTGTCATGGTTCTGCCATGTTAGTCTCCTGTGCACCGTGACCCCTGTTGACCCCTAGTTCTGAATGGTCCGTGTCCCTGGCTGACTATGTCCCTGGCCGTGTCCTTGTCTGCAGGGAGACATTTGGTGCGAACATCACCTGCAGGATGGGAGAGTACCGGGCAGACAAGGTCCCCTCTGACCTGCTCATGGTCACGGTAAAGTACGGGAAGAATAGCACCACAGCCGTCCCCACAGCCTTCCAGTTCTTGGAGAACCCCACCATCCTGGACCACCACCCCAAGGGAAGCTTTGTGTGGTGAGTATCACACCTCTAGAGACAAGAAGCTATTATAGAGGCTTCTACTTTGTCTCACATCAACTAGCAAGACAACTCCATCTGCACTGAGACGTGATGCGTTAGAATGATGCCACCTGTCGTAAGACAATGAAAGCTCCCCTAATGTAGTTTAATGGCATTCAATTTCCAACACACCTGGCTCCCTCTCCTGACTACAGTTTGTAGCATCAATGTCAAATCAAATCAATGTCAAATCTTCATTTGTCCCATCCGTCGATGGTCCTCCCACCACTATCGCAACCACATAGGGACGGTTAAATGTGTAGACCTTACCGTGAAATTCTTGCTTACAAGCCCTTAACCAACAATGCAGTTCAAGAAATAGAGTTAAGAAAATATTGACTAAATAAAGTGAAGTCATTCGTTTTTTTATAATAACAAGTAACACAAGAAAATGACATAACAAGAACAATAATGAGGCTGTATACAGGGGGTACAGATTAGTTGAGGTAATTTGTAAAGTGACTATGTATAGATGATATCAGCGAGTAGCAGCAGTGTAAAAACAATATAAATAGTCCGGGTGGCTATTTCATTAATTGTTCAGCAGTCTTATGGCTTGGGGGTAGAAGCTGTTAAGGAGCCTTTCGGTCCTAGACTTGGTACCGCTTGCCGTGCGGTAGCAGAGAGAACAGTCTATGACTTTGGTGACTGGAGTCTTTGACAATTTTTTGGGCCTTCCTCTGACACCGCCTAGTATATAGGTCTGGGATGTCAGGAAACTTGGCCCCAGTGATGTACCCTCTGTAGCGCCTTGCGGTCAGATGCCGAGCAGTTGCCATACCAGGCGGTGATGCAACCAGTCAGGATGCTCTCGATGGTGCAGCTGTAGAACTTTCTGAGGATCTGGGAGCCCATGCCAAATCTTTTTAGTCTCCTGAGGGGGAAAGGTGTCGTCATGCCCTCTTCACAGCTGGCTTGGTATGTTTGGTCCATGATAGTTCGTTGGGGATGTGGACACCAAAAACTTAAAACTCTCAACCCACTCCACTTCAGCCCCGTCGATGTTAATGGGGATCTGTTCGGTCCTCCTTTTCCTATAGTCAACGACCATCTCTTTTGTCTTTCTCACATTGAGGGAGAGGTTGTTGTCCTGGCACCAAATTGCCAGTTTTTGACCTCCCTATTGGCTGTCTCATCGTTGTCGGTGATCAGGCCTATCACTGTTGTGTCATCAGCAAACTTAATGATGGTGTTGGAGTCGTGTTTGGCCACACAGTCGTGGGTGAACAGGGAGTACAGGAGGGGTCTAAGCATGCACACCTGAGGGGCTCCGGTGTTGAGGATCAGCGTGGCAGATGTGTTGTTGCCTACCCTTACCACCTGGGGGGCGGCCCGTCAGGAAGTCCAGGATCCAGTTGCAGAGGGAGATGTTTAGTCCCGGGGTCCTTAGCTTAGTGATGAGCTTTGTGTGCACTATGGTGTTGAACGCTGAGCTGTAGTTAATGAATAGCATTCTCACATACTTGTTCCTTTTGTCCATGTGGGAAAGGGCAGTGTGGAGTGCGATTGAGATTGCGTCATCTGTGGATCTGTTGGGGCGGTATGCGATTGGAGTGGGTCTAGGTTTCCGGCATGATGGTGTTGATGTTTAGGCAGGTTTCCTTCGCTTTCTTGGGCACAGGGACTATGATGGTGTGGTTGAAACATGTAGGTATTACAGACTCGGTCAGGGAGAGTTTGAAAATGTCAGTGAAGACATTTGCCAGTTGGTCCGTGCATGCTTTGAGTACACGTCCTGGTAATTTGTCTGGCCCCGCGGCTTTTGAATGTTGACCTGTTTAAAGGTCTTGCTCACATCGGCTACGGAGAGCATGATCACACAGTCGTCCGGAACAGCTGGTGCTCTCATGCATGCTTCAGTGTTGCTTGCCTCGAAGCGAGCATAAAAGGCATTTAGCTCGTCTGGCAGGCTCGCGTCACTGGGCAGCTCGCGGCTGGGTTTCCCTTTGTAGTCTTTGTAATATTTTTCAAGCCCTGCAACATCCGACGAGTCTGAGCCGGTGTAGTAGAATTCAATCTTAGTCCTGTATTGACGCTTTGCCTGTTTGATGGTTTGTCAGAGGGCACAGCGGGATTTCTTATAAGCGTCCGTTTTAGTGTCCCGCTCCTTGAAAGCGGTAGCTATAGCCTTTAGCTCGGTGCGGATGTTGCCTATAATCCATGGCTTCTGGTTGGGATATATACGTACGGTCACTGTGTAGACGACATTGTCGATGCACTTATTGATGAAGCTGGTGACTGAGGTGTGCTCCTCAATACCATTGGAGGAATCCTGGAACATATTCCAGTCTGTGCTAGCAAAACAGTCCTGTAGCGTAGCATCTGCATCATCTGACCACTTCCATATTTTGCGAGTCACTGGTACTTCCTGCTTTAGTTTTTTCTTGTAAGCAGGAATCAGGAGGATAGAATTATGGTCAGATTTGCCAAATGGAGGGCGAGGGAGAGCTTTGTACTCGTCTCTGTGTGTAGAGTAACGGTGGTCTAGAGCTTTTTTCCTCTGGTTACACAGAGGAATGCTGGTAGAAATGAGATAAAATGGATTTAGTGTGATATCTCTTCTGTTGGGTGAATGTGATCCCCTCCGTGGGTTAAAACTATTCCTTTCGTCCCTTTGTTCCGGTGATGTTGTTTCAGTGGTGGAAGGACAATCGTGGTGACAGGATCCGGGTTTGGCCTCATCCAGAACGCCATTATGAGGGTCCAGGCCTCGGCAGACGAGTGGTCCGGCATGAGTCCTACTGAGGTATGGATTTATCTCGCTCTTTCTCTCTCATTCTCTTTCTCTGCCTCTCTTTCTCTATCTCTCCACTGCTGGCAGTGTATCAGGTTATCTGTCAATCAAACCTCAGTCACTCCAGCTCAGCCCTAAACCTAAAATCCTAAACCACCCCTCTATCGCAACCACATATGGACGGTTAAATTACTCCCCATAAACTAACTTTCAGTGATCAGGAAGAAAGATGCCACAGGCCTGCATTACTACCTCATTATAGACCATAATTCCTTAAACCTGGAAGATTGCGTCAAAAAAGCTCTGATTCCTCCAGAAATAATCAAGCGAGTTTGACTTAATGTCACACAGTCCACCCAGAGCTACTGTGGGGGCTTTGCAGACGCAGACTCCTGCCCCCTGATGCCTTGGGCGGGATAAGCAGCAATTTTATGCATTTCATTTAGAGGCTAAATTGAATAGAGGAATTAAGGTTCCAGCTGATGATGTGGTTAAGCAGCTCTGCTCTGTTCTGCTCCTCTCTCTCTCCCTGGGTGGCAGGGACTTGGGGCTGGGGGCTTAGGGGAACTTGGGGCCCCACAAACTGGTGGCTGGTAAAGTTGACTTATTAAAGACCTCGTGTGGTTGAAATCACAATCTTTCCGTGGTAATATTCTGTATATTTTGGCCATTCTGAAATGTATATAACTACCCTTAATGTTGCTGGACCCCAGGAAGAGTAGCTGCTGCCTTGGCAGATCCAGAATCAATACAAATTCAAGCTAAACATTTAATGTAGGCCTATAGTGGTTCTAAAATCTATGTGTCTTGGAATGAGCATAGTATGATGGTTAAAGACTATAGTCTTTATGTTGTTTCTCACCTCTGTATATGTACAGTAACAGTATGCAATTCAGTGTGGTCTCACCCTAAAGTCTAACCCTAAACAAAATAAGCACATGTTATCTTTTTAATTCTGTGGTTCTCACCTCTTCTCTTCTCCTGCTCCTCTCATCCTCCCCCAGTACCTCCAGGAGGCTCTGAATAAGAACGACACGGTTCTCCAGTTCCTGTCCCCTGCCGTCAACAGGTCCTATGAGACCCAGGTGTTCAGGACCTTCATCCAGCTGGACAACTGGGTGAGGGAGCTCAAGCCCTTCGACTACCACCCCGATCCCGCCTTCGACTCCCTCACCAAGAAGATCATCACCGAGACCTCCATCATCATCGTCACTGTGAGTATGATGAAATTAAAAGACTGTGTTTTGATTCTGGCCCATGTGAGCTGACCTAGTATACAGCGCATTCAGAAAGTATTCAGACCCCTTGACTTTTTTCACATTTTGTTACGTTACAGCCTTATTTTAAAATGGATTAAATTAATAATTTTCCTCATCAATCTACACGCAATACCCCATAATGACAAAGTAAAAACAGGTACCTTATTTACATATGTATTCAGACCCTTTGCTATGAGCTCAGGTGCATCCTGTTTCCATTGATCATCCTTGAAATGTTTCTACAACTTGATTGGAGTCCACCTGCTGTAAATTCAATTGATTGGACATGATTTGGAAAGGCACACACCTGTCTATATAAGGTCTGACAGTTGGTAGTACATGTCAGAGCAAAAACCAAGCCATGAGGTCGAAGGAATTGTCCGTAGAACTCTGAGACAGGATTGTGTCAAGGCACAGATCTGGGGAAGGGTACCAAAAAATGTCTGCAGCATTGAAGGTCCCTAAGAACACAGTGGCCTCCATCATTCTTAAATGGAAAAAGTTTGTAACCACCAAGACTTTTCCTAGAGCTGGCCACCCGGCCAAACTAAGCAGTCGGGGGAGAATGGCCTTGGTCAAGGAGGTGACCAAGAACCCAATGGTCACTCTGACAGAGCTCCAGAGTTCCTCTGTGGAGATGGGAGAACCTTCGAGAAGGACAACCATCTCTGCAGCACTCCACCAATCAGGCCTTTATGGTAGAGTGGCCAGACAAAAGCCACTCCTCATTAAAAGGCACACGACAGCCCGCTTGGAGTTTGCCAAAAGGCACCTTAAGGACTCTCAGACCATGAGAAACAAGATTCTCTGGTCTGATAAAACCAAGATTGAACTCTTTGGCCTGAATGCCAAGCGTCACGTCTGAAGGAAACCTGGCACCATCCCTACGGTGAAGCATGGTGGTGGCAGCATCATGCTATGGGGATGCTTTTCCATGGCAGGGACTGGGAGACTAGTCAGGTACAGAGAGATCCTTGATGAAAACCTGCTCCAGAGCGCTCAGGACCTCAGACTGGGGTGAAGGTTCACTTTCCAACGGGACAACGACCCTAAGCACACAGCCTGGACAACGCAGGAGTGGCTTCGGGACAAGCCTCTGAAGGTCCTTAAATGGCCCAGCCAGATCTCGGACTTGAACCCGATCGAACATTTCTGGAGAGACCTGAAAATAGCTGTGCAGCGACGCTCCCCATCCAACCTGACAGAGCTTGAGAGGATCTGCAGAGATAAAATGGGAGAAACTCCTCAAATACAGGTGTGCCAAGCTTGTAGCATCATACCCAAGACGACTCGAGGCAGTAGTCACTGCCAATGGTGCTTCAACAAAGTACTGAGTAAAGGGTCTGAATACTTATGTAAATGTGATATTTTAAAAAAAACGTGTTTTTGCCTTGCCATTATGGGGTATTGTGTGTAGATTGATGAGGAAATCCATTTTAGAGTAAGGCTGTAACGTTACAAAACGCACTGGAAGGTACAACTAGTGTACAACTACATGTTTTCCAGTTCAGGTTACATGTTCTGGAAAAAGCCCTGGTTGCAGTTATTCATCTTGATCTATTCAACAATTCCATTCTCTACGGTTTCCATGGTAGGGCCGAGGCTTCTCCAAGGCCATGACAGCCAAGGAGGCCCAGGCGTTTGTGGGGGACATCCCCTACTTTGTCAACACACTACAAGATGACAAGCTGTTCCTGGACCCCCCATCCAGCCAGCCCCGGGCCCTCTCCAATCACCACCGCAGACGCAGAGACACCAGCTCTGACCCATTGGACCTGCTTGTGAGAATACACACACACACACACACACACACACACACACACACACACACATACACATACATACACACTGAACAACACAGGTACATTGATCTGTCTTAGCTATCTTTTAATTTATCTGCAGTTTCCTAAAGATGGGTAATTAAATTCTGCCTGCCAAAATAGATTCAGAGTAATTTGGAGTCAGGGAAACGTAATGTTAAAAGTTGCCAATATTCTATTGAAGACATTCTCCTATCTACAGTGTTGATGATAACTCCCCTGCTGTAACCTGTGTGTTTCAGATTAAGTTTGGGAATGGAGAGTGGGTGGTGGGCTCTGTGCACTACGAGAGGAAGAATGAGGTCTCTCTCTTAATCATCCCTGCAGTCATCGTCCCCATGCTACTCATCATCCTCATTTCTGTCTACTGCTACAGGTAAGCTACACAATCAGCATACCGGACAGTACACCATACTGCCTTTCTTCATGCGTCTGTGGCCGACAACTTCAGTTGGTGTCACGGATCCAAGCCAGCTGAATGATGCACACTTGACAGAAATGTACAGTGTTACATGAGTTAGAGTATGTTGTTGCCGGTTTTTGTCTTTGCTCATTGTGTGTGTGTGTGTGTGTAACTAGGTAGGCCTGTTGAGAACAAGTTCTCATTTACAACTGCGACCTGGCCAAGTTTAAGCAAAGCAGTGCGACACAAACAACAACAGAGTTACACATGGAATAAACAAACATACAGTCAATAATACAGTAGAAAAAGTCTATATACAGTGTGTGCAAATGAGATAAGATAACGGTAAGGCAATAAATAGGCCATGGTGGCGAAGTAATTACAATATAGCAATGTGTGTGTGTGTGTGTGTGTGTGTGTGTGTGTGTGTGTGTGTGTGTGTGTGTGTGTGTGTGTGTGTGTGTGTGTGTGTGTGTGTGTGTGTGTGTGTGTGTGCGCGCGCGCGCGCGCGTGTGCGTAGGAGGAAGAGCCAGCAGGCTGAGAGAGAGTATGAGAAGGTGAAACACCAGCTGGAGAATTTGGAGGAGAGTGTACGAGACCGCTGCAAGAAAGAGTTCACAGGTACTACATTATAACCACAGCTGTTACGCAGAACTGCCTAAGGCCACCAAGGGTCTTCATTACACTATCTTTTACTTAATTATACATTCCTTATACTTCATATGAAGTACTTCATCGACACATTCATCTGCTTGATACTTTTTCTTTATCCAACTGTGTCCCAGAAGTTGGTTCAGCACTTCGGTTGCTTTCTCCGAGTCTGTTCTGACGGCTTCTGGAGGTTTTCCTTTAGGTCACGGTGCTTTCCCATTTTTCCGCTTTCTTTATTTCATGTTTACTGGGAAGTTTTGCTTGATATTAATGGCACAAAAGTAACTCAGTAGAGGATTGCACCACATAACACTATTACCCTATTAAAGGTGTTTAAAGAGGCAATCGTTAATTGAAGCATTGGCAAAGTGTTCTCCCCGCCACAGTTTCAGTAAAAAGCTGGGGGATGGGGATGGAGAAATGCAACCACTCTCAAATCCATAGACTACGCTGTTGATGCAAGGTCTGACCTTGCAGCATATCAACATTTAGTTTTAACCATGTTCTTAGGCTATACAGTGGTTGTTTACATTTACTTTGTTTACAAACATTGAAGTAAAACAAGATTTTATTTTGGGTTCTGATCCATGATTTATCTATACAGCGCATTCGGAAAGTATTCAGACCCCTTCCCTTTTTCCACATTTTGTTACATTACAGACTTATTCTAAAGTTGATTAAAATTATTGTTTCCCTCATCAATCTATACGCAATGGCCCATAACATTTTTTTTTTTAAATTGTTGCAAAAATATATATTTTTTTAAACAGAAATACGTTATTTACATAAATATTCAGACCCTTTGCTATGAGACTCTAAATTGAGCTCAGGTTCATCCTGTTTCCATTGATCATCCTTGAGATGTTTCTAGAACTTGACTGGAGTCCACCTGTGGTAAATTCAATTGATTGGACATGATTTGGAAAGGCACACACACCTGTCTATATAAGGTCTCACAGTTGACAGTGCATGTGAGAGCAAAATCCAAGACATAGGTGTGGCTTCGGGACCAGTCTCTGAATATTCTTGAGTGACCCAGCCAGAGCCCGGACTTGAACCCGATCAAACATCTCTGGAGAGACCTGAAAATAGCTGTGCAGCAACACTCCCCATCCAAGCTGACAGAGCTTGAGAGGATCTGCAGAGAATAATGGGAAAAACTCCCCAAATACAGATGTGCCAAGCTTGTAGTGTCATACCCAAGAAGACTTGAGGCTGTAATCACTGCCAAAGGTGCTTCAACAAAGAACTCAGTGAAGGGTCTGAATACTTATGTAAATGTGATATTTTCGTTTTTTTATTTTAATACATTTGCAACAATTTCTAAAAATCTGTTTTTGCTTTGTCATTATGGTGTTTGGTGTGTAGATTGATGAGGGGGAAAAACAATTGAATCCATTTTAGAATAAGGCTGTAATGTAACAAAATGTGGAAAAAGTCAAGGGATCTGAATACTTTACAAATGCACTGTACAAATGCACTGTACAAATGCACTGTACACTAGATGACTGACAGGGGTGCTGTTTTGAAGCCACCGTGCCTCCATCTTGGCACTCCCAATCCATTGTTACAAATATTTCTAAAGCTATAGAAATACATTTAATTAATGTCTACATTTGTTTTTGCCACGTTTATTATATTAGACACCTTAATGCATACTTTTCAATTATATTCTGTTAGCTAAACATAAAAAACATATAAAAACATTTTCATTAAAGTATAATGTTTTGAGATTAATAATGTTACTGTTCCCACTACAACAGAAAATGTGGAGAATAACATTGTTTCAACCCCACATGTGTATCTGCAATTCCACATGTGAAAGTGAGATTTTCATAGTTGAGTTTTCTTACATGTGAAACTGCAATTCACATGTGAGGTGAAGACATGTTATTCTCCTCACATGTGAAAAGCTGGTGTTAACATGTGAACTCTAAATGTAATACACGTGAAAATATGTTTTTGCTTGTGAAATTTAAGCTCAACATGTGAAAAAAGCAATTTCACATGTGAAACTGCAAATTTGACGTGTTTTTCTTATAAGGGAGTCTATGTTTACTGTATGTTGCTTTAAAGTCTCAGGATGAGAACATGTGCAAAGTTCTTAGATGTTTCTTTGTCTCTCCCCTGTCAGACCTGATGATAGAGATGGAGGACCATACCAACGACCTAAGCGAGGGGCGAATCCCCTTCCTGGACTATAAGACCTACACAGACCGCGTCTTCTTCCTGCCCTCCAAGGACGGGGCAAATGATGTGATGATCACAGGCAAGCTGGACATCCCTGAGTCACGGAAGGCCATCGTGGCCCAGGCCCTCAACCAGTTCTCCAACCTGCTCAACTCCAAGACCTTCCTCATCAACGTAAGGCACATTGAGCCTAGCCAAATAATATCTCTGGTTGTATTTCAGTAGTCTAAAGAGGCTTTCTCTTCTTGTTTCCCTGATCGTAATCTGCGCTGATCTAAAAAAACTGATGAAAGGTTTTCACCGTGTTGGATGCCGGTTGGATATATTGGAGGCCTGTATATGTGTTATGCCTGCACCAGTCCAATCTGTTCATATTAGAGCAGATGAAGGAAAGGAGACCTGGAGAGACGGCTATTTCAGATTATTGAGATCTCCCTTCCATTGTTTGAGTTGGAAGATTTACCAACAGTTTATGTCAACTGGATTGTCGTTAACTGGGTCTTCTGTCAATCTTCACTGTGTGTGTAGTTCATCAAGACTCTGGAGGGCCGTCCAGACTTCAACGCCCGGGCCAAGGTGTACTTCGCCTCCCTGCTGACGGTGGCTCTGCACGGGAAGCTGGAGTACTACACTGACATCATGAGGACCCTGCTGCTGGAGCTCATGGGGAACTATGTCGACAGCAAGAACCCCAAACTCATGCTGCGCAGGTCAGGGTTATTACTCTCTAGCTTTAGGTCGTGTTCTGGTTGCTCTACCTATTGTAGCTTAAGTTCTGTTCTCTTTAGTTTTGGTAGCTTAAGTTTTGGTAGTTTTAGTTTTGAAAGCTGTAGCTTTAGTTCCGGTAGATTTAGTTCTAGTAGCGTATGCTCTGGTTTCCCATGGCAGCCAACATCACACCTAACCAGCCAGTGGCTTGTCCGTTTAGCCTACAACACCAGAGTTGGAGACAGTGGCCATCTCCAGTTCACAGCAGAAAGGAGTTCCTGAACAGAGCTCGGTTGTCTAGTGTAACAGAACCTTGGGTTGTGTCATGTGAACTGTCAACTGTGCTCGGCAGTGTTTGAGTGGCTGTGCTGCAGTACAACATGTGTAATTATCCCCAATGTAGGAGCTAATTATGCTGATTGGTCCATTGTTCTAACATCCTCCACATACACATGACTGTTCGTTGGATGTGCTAATGCCTGACAATAGATCCGGTGAATGGAGAGGTGTTACAGCAGTTCATGCTAAAGGTTGCTTTTTTATTAGTATTGTGAGATGTGTCACTCAGCCGTGTGTTTAGTCCTGTAGGTCGGAGACCATAATAGAAGTGTTGAGATGTGTCACTCAGCCCTGTGTTTTGTCCTGTCCTGCAGGTCGGAGACCGTTGTGGAGAGGATGCTGTGTAATTGGATGTCCATCTGTCTTTACCAGTTCCTCAAGGTGATGACATGACACTCTTTCATTCAATATGTTGCTGATATGTCATTAGTATGTGTGTGTGCGTTAAGGAGCCTCCTGTGTTAAGAAAAACATTATTTTTGTGGTCATTCCATATTATGTGAAGTGTCAGAGATGCAACAATGTAGCGAGTGTTCTGGCTGCACTCTGACCCCCTGTGTTGTCAACAGGACTCTGCAGGGGAGCCCTTGTACAAACTGTTCCGAGCCATCAAGCACCAGATCGAGAAAGGTCCAGTAGACGCCAGAGTGAAGAAGGCCAAGTACACCCTGAACGACACTGGCCTGCTGGGAGACGACGTGGAGTACTGCGTCCTGGTGAGTGACGCCACGCCGTTACCACGGTTACCCCCCCCCCCCCTGGCAACCGCTACTGCTGCTACTGTGTTCTTCCGAGTCTGTTCTGACTGCCCTGATCGCAATTATGTGTCGCATTCATGAACCCTTTTATCTTTTTTATACCGCGCCTACACTGTACCAATTCAAGACCCTTTTTGTCACGTTATACTGTGCCTGCCTACACTGTACCAATTCAATACACTTTTTCTCACGTTATACTGTGCCTGCCTACACTGTACCAATTCAATACACTTTTTCTCACGTTATACTGTGCCTGCCAACACTGTACCAATTCAAGTTCTGACTCACTGTATATAGGCTACCTACACTGTACCAATTCATGTTCTGACTCACTGTATATAGGCTACCTTAGTCAGAAGTACCTGTGTTTAACTAATGTGTGTTGCTAATAGCAGATAATTAGATCCCAGCTGTCTACCTAAGTAGAGAAACCCTGTGATAATTCCTTTTTCAAGGACATTTATCAAATTATACACAATCACTGATCCTGTTGCAGTAGCTAGCATCCTGTGACTCGTTGAGTTGAAGAAGAATGACACAAAGTAATTACATAGTCTTCTACGACAGACTTTTTTTCCCAATGACAAAGAATCTGTGGTATAATCTGTAGTCTCCCTGTCGAGTCGTCAGTTTGTTTGGATTCAGTCTGAGCTGTGAGCTGGGTCACCTGGCCAGACTGACGGGAGTCCCTGCTGGCAGCTGCTCGTTAGGCAGACCAGGACGAGGTGACAGCACCTGTGAGCTGTCAAAGACTACCACCTGCCTACAGTAGTTGCCACGGTAACATTGCCACAGCAGGCTCACCTCATGCTATTGGCTCTGTTCCTCGTCTCAGACTCTGCAGGTGCTGGTGCACGGGGAGGGGCCAGACGTGACGCCCGTCAAGGTGTTGAACTGTGACACGGTGTCCCAGGTGAAGGAGAAGATCATCGAGGCGGTGTACAGGAACCTGCCCTACTCTCAGAGACCCAAGGTGGACAGCGTCACTCTGGGTGAGAAGAGAACACCCACACTCAGTATTCCAAACCATGTGTTGTGAAGATACCGCATTTGAACACATTAACACCAGCAAGTCCGTAACATTTAGCACCATCTAGTAAGTGGAGTGGTGGTGGATGTCAATAGATTTGAGTCATGATGGGCAGGGGTTCTAAGCTGCTGTTCTTGCCCCTGCCACAGAGTGGCGCCCTGGCTCCACGGGGCAGATCCTGTCAGACCTGGACCTGACGTCCCAGAAGGAGGGCAGGTGGAGGCGCATCAACACGCTGGCCCACTACAACGTGAGTCATCTAGAGACTGATCCACTAGGGGTCAGAGAGAAGTCCTAATTCAGCTCTTTACTGGATACGTGATGAAATAATGCCACAGACAATGCCCAATACATGCCCCAAATAATGTGACCGTGGCACTGTCTGATCAATGGCATGGAATATGAAGTAGGTTCTGAAACCCAATGGCAATCAGCTGACCTGAGTGATGGTGTATGTTGAGATGTTGCTGAACATGGTGTGTGTGTGTGTGTGTGTGTGTTTTTCAGGTGCGAGACAACGCTACTCTAGTCCTGTCCCGGGTTGTTCACACTCAACAGAACTACGACCAGAACCAGGATAACCAAGAGGAGAGTAAGTGATCACTAGTTAATGACAATAAGACATTATAAGGGGTCATGCATGCTGATGACAAGTCTCTCAATGCATTATAACCACATGATAATGCAATATATCAGCTGTAAAAGTACTCCGTAAAAGTAATCAGTAAAAGTACTCCTAAAATGATTTGTCTCTCTGCTAGGAAACTCTTTGTTGGACGACGACAAGGTGTTCCATCTGGTTCGGCCTGATGAGCTGGATGAGATGAAGTCTAAGAGGGGCAGCCTGAAGGACAAGTCCATGACCAAAGCCATCACTGAGATATATCTCACACGATTGCTCTCTGTCAAGGTATAACTACGCTACCAGGCATAACTACAGTGTACTGTACGTATAAAAGTCACAAGAAGGTTATATGAGGAAGTCCATATATGAGGAAGTCCATGAACAAAGCCACCAAGGAGATCTGTCTCACACCACTGGCCTTTGTCAAGGTGGGCCTGCCTTGTTTCAGTACAGTTACATTTCATTCGAGAAATGGATCTTTGAGATTAATTCTCTAAGAAAAGCTTTTTGAGGATGCTATGTGATAATAAGTGATGGTCAGTCTTGGAACAAAACCTGGTTTGAAGGTGTGCGTCAGTGACGCCGCCTTGCTTCATAGACGGTGTGTAAATGACTGGGTCGCAGGTATCAGGCTGCACTAAGGTACTTGGCAGCTCCCTACCTCTCTGGCCTGCCTCGCACTGTGTCTGTTGGTCTGCCTCGCACTGTGTCTGTTGGCCTGCCTCACACAGTGTCTGTTGTCCTGCCTCCTTCCAGGGAACACTGCAGCAGTTTGTGGATGACTTCTTCCGCAGCGTGCTGTGTTCCGGGGCGGTGGTGCCGCCCGCCATCAAGTACTTCTTTGACTTCCTGGACGAGCAGGCGCTCAAACATGAAAACGTGGACGAGGAGACCATCCACATCTGGAAGACCAACAGGTACACACACACACACACACACACACACTTCCTGAGATGACTCTCTAAGAAACACACTGACTAAGTAATCAGTATACGGAATGCAAATGTAAAAGTACTTCTATCTCTTCTGCATTCTCAATCTGAGTGCTCCTGTGGCATTTTAAGTACATAAATTACTGTCAAGTTGGTTAAAGCTCAAGTATTCAATACAGTGTGTTGCATATAGATGTCAGTGATTGACTTGGCGATGTGAGGATGGGAGATGAGTGATTTAATTATGCTACACCATATTCAGTTGGCGGGTGCTTGTTTTGTTTATCAAAACAACCGGGGCCTCTTGGATTAAATATGAATGTGTGTATCAGCCATAATGACAAACAAACATGGTAATTACGTCCCCAGCTAATTTAATTGTACCATTATATCACATCTCTTTTTTTTTGTTTGCCTTTGTTTTCTCAATGTACCGGGAGGTGTTGCGAGCCAAAATGAATTCCTATGCTAGTCTGTCTCAGTCGGTGCAGCCTTTAAAGTGATCAGGGAGCAGTCCTCCTGGTCTATTGTGGCCTCGTTTGATATTCAGGACCAACTTCGTATTGGAGGATTTGTATGGATCTGTGTTTGGAATGCTCATTAGCACGCTTATTTACTTAAGCATTCTTTAAGTGTACTTATGTTTTATAGATGCAGGGTGTTTGAAAGAGAAAGGGTTGCAGTTGGTTTGGCATGCCTGATGCATATGCGCTTTAAGTTGGACGAAAATAACTAACTTTCATCATTGGCTTGTACTATAATTTGGTTCCGCTGAATGGTGAAGATGTGTTTATACACTACGAGGTCCAGACGACCGCTGGTTTTCTGTTCTACCTGATAATGAATTGCACCCACCTGGTGTCCCAGGTGTAAATCGGTCCCTGATTAGAGAGGAAGAATGGAAAAAGGTAGCATTTTTGAGGGCTGTTGTAGATCGATAGTTGGTAGTTATTTGATAGTTGGTAGTTATTCTTGACCCCCCTCCCCACCAGTTTGCCTCTGAGGTTCTGGGTGAACATCCTGAAGAACCCTCACTTCATCTTCGACGTCCACGTGACGGAGGTGGTGGATGCGTCGCTATCCGTCATTGCTCAAACCTTCATGGATGCCTGCACCAAGAGTGAGCACAAACTCAGCAGGGTGAGTCCAAGGGGGAGGAGGAGCGGGAGGAGGGAGATGATTAGGAAGAGGAGGAGGAGGAGGGGAATAGGAGGAGAAAGGGGGAGGAAGAGGAGGGGAATAGGGGGAGAAGGAGGCAGATGAGTAGGAGGAGGAGGGGAATAGGAGGAGAAAGAGGGAGGAGGGAGATGAGGAGGCTGAGGGGAATAGGAGGAGAAAGAGGGAGAAGGGAGATGAGGAGGGGAATAGGAGGAGAAAGAGGGAGGAGGGAGATGAGGAGGAGGAGGAAGGGAATTGTAGGAGAAAGAGGGAGTAGGGAGATGTGTAGGAGGAGGAGGAGAATAGGAGGAGAAAGAGGGAGGAGGGAGAGGAGGAGGGGAATAGGAGGAGAAAGAGGGAGGAGGGAGATGAGGAGGAGAAAGAGGGAGGAGGGAGATGAGTAGGAGGAGGGAGATGAGGAGGGGAATAGGAGGAGAAAGAGGGAGGAGGGAGATGAGGAGGAGGGAGACGAGGAGGAGGAGGGGAATTGTAGGAGAAAGAGGGAGGAGGGAGATGAGTAGGAGGAGGAGAATAGGAGGAGAAAGAGGGAGGAGGGAGAGGAGGAGAAAGAGGAGAAAGAGGGAGGAGGGAGATGAGGAGGAGGAGGAGGAGGGGAATAGGAGGAGAAAGAGGGAGGAGGGAGATGAGGAGGAGGAAGGGAATAGGAGGAGAAAGAGGGAGGAGGGAGATGAGGAGGAGGAGGAGGGGAAATGTAGGAGAGAGGGAGGAGGGAGATGAGGAGGAGGAGGAGGAGGGGAATAGGAGGAGAAAGAGGGAGGAGGGAGATGAGGAGGAGGGGGAGGCGAATAGGAGGAGGGAGATGAGGAGGAGGAGGGGAAAGAGGGAGGAGGGAGATGAGGAGGGGAATAGGAGGAGAAAGAGGGAGGAGGGAGATGAGGAGGAGGGGAATAGGAGGAGAAAGAGGAGGGAGATGATGAGGAGGTCAAAATCTCTTAAAAGTTGTTTACCTCTAGTGAGGTAAAAGATAAAACAACAATATTATAATGATCAAATTTTTTTAATCTCCCGTAGGACTCTCCAAGTAACAAACTACTCTATGCAAAGGAGATCTCCACCTACAAGAAGATGGTTGATGAGTACGTATCGTCAGCAGTTCCCAATGACCTGAACAATTTGTTTAGATTCTTGCTACCAGTGCTGTTATATTGTGGGCTTGCATTGGCGCTCGTCAGTATGTAATGCATAGAGATTATGATCGTATCTCTGTCTGTCTGTGTATAGTTACTACAAGGGCATCAGACAGATGGTATCAGTCAGCGACCAGGACATGAACACTCATCTGGCAGAGGTGTCTCGGGTAAGAAACACCTTTCTCTCTGCCTTCTAGCTATGGATGCGTCCCAAATGGAACCATATTCCCTATATAGTGCATTATGTTTGACCAGGACCCACAGAGATATAGTTGCGTCCCAAAATGGAACCATACTCCCTATATAGTGCATTATGTTTGACCAGGACCCACGGAGATATAGGCTGTGTCCCAAATGGAACCCTATTCCCTATATAGTGGACTACTTTTGACTTGCGCCCTATGGGCCCGGTCAAAAGTTGTGCACTATGTAGGGAATACGTTTCCATTTTGGACACAGCCCATATCTCTGCGGTATTACTCTTAGTGGTGCACTATTCTAGACGTTAGTGAAGGTAACGTTTTATAAAGTCAGTCATAGACGTGGTTCGTTCTGCTCTCTATAAGATTGTGTGACTCAAGCCATGATTTGTCTGTTGTTAAGATGCATCTCTGAATCCTATGTTGCGTCTCCCAGACTCATACAGACAAACTCAACATACAAGTGGCTCTGTATCAGCTCTACCAGTACGCGAGCAAATACTACGACGGGGTAAGAGGCCATTCACTTTACATTTCAGGGAGAATGCTGTGCAGGACTGCTTTTTTCTTAGTGTTTTTGAATTTTTAGAGCGATTCCGAAGACTTTTAATTGAAAGTCGTTCTGTTGTACTCTCTGACTCTGTCTCCACCCTCTGTCTGTCTTTCTCTGCCCCCCCCCATCTCTCCCACCCTCCCTCCCCGTCTCCCTACAGAT
Organism: Salmo trutta; assembly: GCF_901001165.1. NCBI lineage: Eukaryota > Metazoa > Chordata > Actinopteri > Salmoniformes > Salmonidae > Salmo > Salmo trutta. The sequence goes on along the minus strand of NC_042963.1, from coordinate 12,630,781 downwards.
CATCCAGTCCCTAGATGAGGACCCAGCAGCCCAGAGTAAACAGCTCACCCTGCGGCTGCAGCAGATAGCAGCCGCCCTGGAGAACAAAGTGACAGATCTCTAACCTACTGGAGGGGCCAGGGAGATGGAGGGGCCAGGGAGATGGAAGGGCCAGGGAGATGGAGGGAGGGAGATGGTACCGTGCCTCCAGTGTCCACAGGGGCTTATTTCTCCTGGCAAAGGAGAGAGAAACCGAGAAGATGGCCTCACAGGGCCTTGATGTTGATAATGTCACCTTCAACCCAGCAGGCCCAGAATGTGGGACAGTTCAGAGTCTGCGGAGTGGCGCAGTATGGGACCAATGAAGCAAAAAGAGAGAGATAGATGAGGATGGGTTACACATGCCGTCATAGGTATGCCTTAACTTAAGTCCACTTGCGAAACTGAAATAGGTGGTCCTCATTGCTCACTCTGGCTGTCCCCACAATGCAACAGGGGGCCAGCTGCCGGAAATAAGCCCCTGTGTCGATCATTCATGGCACGCAGAGATAATCAGATGTTCAATTTATTCCTGTCTAGAAAAGTTGTAAGAATTGTATTATATATATTTTTTATTGTGCAGTCTTAATGCGGAAAGCTTTACGAGGAGATATTATCTTTTTAAATGGACCGCACTGTGGTGTGGATTGTGTTTCTATAGCCAGTGTGTGAATGTGGGTTTGGGTGCGTGTGTGCGTGCACGGGATGCCTACTGTCAGGCCAGAGGGTGGATGCCCTATCTGTCATTTTAATCTCCACTAGTCACCGACACACAGGAACCTGTTCTCCCACTGAGCTCCTCTACACAGACCAAAGGGTCATGCCTGGGACAGGCTAACTGACTGGGACAGGATCTAAGAAATGACAGGCCGTCAATAGTGATTTTTCAAAATGATCGGTGTTTAGAAAATGTGTTCAGAGCTCGATCGAATGTTGTGGCTGCCAATACACCCTTAGGTCCTTACATTCAGATCAATAGCGCATCTGTTTCCCCTTGTTGGAGTACATACCAACACATTCCACTGAAACTAAAGCACTGAATATATTCAAGGGTAAAAAAAGGCTACTTTTGACAACCTTAGTTAGTTTTACCCTGCAGCCCCCCCCACCCCCCCCCCCCCCCCCCCCCCCCACCCCCACCCCACACGATTCTGTGCAAGCAAAATAACAGATAATTGAATATATTTTGAATAATTCCTCTATGTAGCCAGTCAAGCATACATATTTAACAGCCTTGCAATAACATCCAAACTTTCAGACACAAGCAATGGGGATCATTCATATCCCACTCGTGTGTTACTTTATAGAATATACCATTTGTTGTTTACCATTTCATCTTCAGTAACGATGCAGCAATACTTTATTTAGGACATGAGTAAAAAATATGCAGAGGTGGAAATAGAAATAATATGACAGTAGATATCGTACAGTAACCAACTTACTAAGTAATATGACCATGATGGTACATGCTGTTAATAGTGTTTTGTGTTTCCTTATGCCGTTGTATGCCAAATTACCACTGTCATAATATCCCATAGTTAGTTACGCGTAAGCTTCAAACGGTACTAAATAGAATGGTACTATTTTCAATGAGTAAGGATTTTTACAACATGCATTGGTATGACGTGTCACAAGTCAGGTTAATTCATGGTCATAATAATTCATTGCAATACAAATTGATATGGCATTCAAGTAGGCCATAGTTGAGCTGGTGCCTGATTATAATTTGGAGAATTTTTGCCAAGTCAAATCAGTTACATTTTCAATTTTCATCTTTCACGCATTCACAGATTTGTCATTTTCAAGCTCCCTGAATTTGACCATCAGTCAGTGTGTGGTCTAGTGTCAGAATAGATGTTTAAGTTCCAGACCCCAGAATGTTAGTGATATTCCTGCCTTTGGTAGAGTGAGGTTTGCACAGAGCCTGTGCCTGCCTGTCTCCACAGCAGCTAGCCTGGCACCCTGGCCAAGCCGCACTTGGCACTGCCCACTCAGCACAGAACGGAGTGGCACACTGCATAATGGCATCAGTGGGGGATGTTTTTGCTCTTAATTGCATCCAGTCTGTATCCAGTCTGTATCCTCCTCCGACGCTGTTGTTTACCACAGCAGATTCCACTCCTGACCGAGTGATGCAAAAGCTTTTTTCAAGCCTTTCTTTAACCAAAACGTGCCTTATATGATGATAATAATATCATTTGTATTGTTTTATTGGTGATTATAACTAAGCGATTATAGTAGTAGAAGACACAGCAATGTATTTGCGATTGTGGTATGTATGTGCTATCAAATGCTACAGTTCTGCTGCAGCCATTGCGTGCCAATAGGCTGAAAACATTTCAGTATACTTTCTATGGTTGCAGATTTGATGTGTGCATTTATTTTGGGTGTCAGTGGTGTGTGTGTTTTAGTAGGATCATGATGGCTATGGCAACAGCCCAAATAAGTGTAAAGCAGTAGCCAACCCCAAACGGTTTCCCCCTAAAATGTCTGGCATTCCTAAATTAGTCTTAAGACAAAGTTACAAATGTAGAATATTGAGTATAGCACAAATTGTTCCAATGGTGTTTTTGCCCCGTGATTCTAAGCTGTTCCTCTGTGTGTATGAAAAACGACTATCTATACTCGACAATGACCTTTCTTACTGCTGTGCAGTAATTATTTTAATTTCTCGTTTCCTATAACATATACCTTTGTAAAAAGACAACATGTTGAAATACCGTATTCTAACTGTATAATCCTATGCATTGAGTCCCGGGGGAAGAAAAAAAAAATTGTTGTGCTGTTGTCGAGATCTTTCCTTTCCTTGTGAACGTGCCGTGACTTAAGAAAAGTGGGACAGGAAATTAGTGCAGGACCTTAATGAAACCCAACGTTTTTCTCATCCAAGGCAGCTCAGAAGACGTTGATCACGTTACCTGATCTGTTTGTAATGGATCACTCACTTCTCAAGAGGCTTGTGTGGATGGGGCAATTACATACAGGTTGCATCATCCACTCCTCCATGAATAAACTGAGACATCCATGTCCTTGACTTCTGGTCCTTCTTTATCGCTCTAATGACTTTTGTGTGTTTAGATGGAGATGTTCCACAGCCTTTAGATCACATTTTATACTCTACTTGCATCCACAGTTCCACACCCAAAACACGGGCCTAATGATGCAATCGGGTCAATTTGAGGGAGGGATAGTTTTGTTAAAAAAGATATCCCCCTTGTAATCCTGATTTTGACCATGTTAACTTTTAACAACTTGCCCCCTGGATACAATCACCCCAAGTGATCGGAGTCTACCATTAGCAGCCCTCTAGGTACTAAAGCCTCAGGCCAAGCTTAGGATTGAAACACCCAGGGCTGAGTACTTTGTGTGTTTATAATGTAAACAGACATATTATCATAAGGCCAGTGATGGTTTGAAAACTGCTTTGAAAACATTGATTCAAGCACTTACTGTACAGCTAAGAATTAATTTGGATGGGGGGAGATGAAAGAAAAAATTTTTGCTGGTCTAGTTGCCTAACAAACGTCGAAGCAGGGATGGGGATAGCATAGAGAGACTGACTCTCAGGGAGTCCATGTTCTTAACACGCTCAGAGATCTCAGAACTAGATATGCACACACACAGAGAACAACTTCAAGGCTGCTGCCACAGCGAGAGTGATTACATTTCCTTATCTCAACAACCCCCCCCCCCCCCAACGTCCTACACGCTATCACTGATCACTCCCACTTTTTTTAGACTTGTACTGTATTTGGAGAAATCTGATTGCTGATAAAATATGTACATTTTTATATGGGAGTCAATATTATTTGGGAATTATCTTGTTGATAAGATTTTGAATTATTATGCACCTCTAGCACAGCCAGATTGAGAATGATACAACACACACATCATATAGTAGGCTATGAAAACAGAATTATCAGTCTGCCTCTTTGCAGGGTGTCTTCTTCCAGACCAGAAATCAGGTTAAAATCTGCATGCCCCTGGTGTGTCTGCTCCTACCTCAGCCGCTATGCACAGTACAGCAGTGAGCCATGCCAGCCCCTCCCTCGGCTCGGCAGGCGATTGTTGTGTTAACCAGCAGTCTTGCATGTTTCACCTCCACGGGTTTCATAGCTTCTAATGACATTTGAGGCGTTGATTCCCACCACTTTGGGGGAAGGGGGCTTCACAGCCCACCCATGGCCTACCGTGGAGGAAGAAACTTTGGTGAAAATGAAAACTAACAATAATACTGTGAAGAAGTCCGTTCCACACAGTTGTGGTTATGAATGATACAGGACCAGGTACTGACCAGATGTGGGGCGATGATGTACTGAGTGTGTCTCTGAGGTGAGAGTGGTATCAATGGGGAATGGATTCTGAAAGTGGCTGTTTCTCTCGTCTTGAGTGTTCAAGTGCTGTATCGGTTTCATGAATGTTACAATATGTAGATGCATCGTCAAGTTTATTAGTCTATGATTTGCAAATATCCCACCCACTGTGATGAGCCATGTAAGCGATGTAACTGCTAGACACACATGCATATTACAAGTCTTTCGGGGAAAGTCAAGCACCTGACTGGTTAATAACAACATGATCCATTCACTAGAAGCCCCACCCCAACACATTCTGTCTCTACATATAGAAGTTTGCCAAATATAATGTAATTGATTCATAGCTACTTTGAGATTTGCCTCTGCATTGAATACAATGGAGGGCAGGTTTGTCCAGTCAAAAATGTTAAAGGTTTGTCCCTTCACTATGGCTGTATCTTGAACTAAACGTGTCGGTAAGGAAGCAGTTATGCTTAAGTAAAATAAAGGATGTTTTTTTTATTTTTTATTATTTATTTAATGTAACCAAATAAATTTTGCATCAAAAAAATTACTCTTCATATTAAAAAAAATACAATAAAGTACTGACTTCTAAAACTGATCACAACCATGAAGTAAATGAATCTGAAACCGATTCAGTTCTTTGGAGAATGTTGAGTGTGACTACTGCCTTGGGTTAGTATGAATAGTTGTTTGATGCAGTGAAGCACTTATTCAATTCCAGACTTGTTTTGTTGAGTGTTTCTTTATGTAAGAATACCAAGAAAAACTCTTCCAACACTGGAACAATGATTAGGCTTCTCTGTGTGTGTCATTAGGTGTGCTCTTAGATGCTGGGACTGAGAAAAACTTGGCCCACACAGGGAGCAGTGGTACGGCTTTTCACTAGTGAGTACTCTGATGTCGGTTATCTTTAGGACATGTGTCTGGCTAAAACTCTTCCAGCACAGGAAGCAGTGGTAAGGCTTCTCTCCTGTGATACAAACAAATACAATTCTCATTGCAATCTGAGAAGTGTTCGCCTCAGAGGAGTCTGGTGGGAGGAACTATAGGAGGATGGGCTCATTGTAATGGCTGGAATGGAATTGATGGAACAGAGTCAAACGTGGTTTTCATACGTTTGATAGCTTTCAATTAATACAGGGTTTCCCAAACTCAGTCCGTGAAGTACATTCCAGTCATTACAATGAGCCTGTCCTCCTATAGCTCCTCCCACCAGCCACCACTGTTCAGTAGTTTCTTTGAGCCCAAGGATTTGAGAAGTCACACATGCAAATCAGAGGAGGCTGGTGGGTGGAGCTATAGGAGGACAGGGTCATTGAATGGTATTAATTCAGCTCGGTCCTTGAATCAGCTGTGTAGTGTTAGGGCAAAAACCAAAACGTGCACCCCTTGCGGACCGGGTTTGGGAAACGCTGAATTAATACCATTCAATGACCCTGTCCTCCTATAGCTCACCACACCAGCCTCCTTTGGTTTGCACGTGTGACTTCTCAAATCCTTGGCTTAAAGAAACTACTGAACAGTGGTGGCTGGAGCTATAGGAGGACAGGCTCATTGTAATGACTAGAAGGCAAATCATGGAATTGTATCAAATATGGAAACCACGTTTGACTCTGTTCCAACTATTCCATTCCAGCCATTACAATGTGCCCGTCCTCCTATATATCCTCCCACCAGCCCCCACTGAAGCGGTCCAATAAATCGTCTTGATTTCCTCTGTCTGTGTTGTTTATTTGATGCGGTGAAACTGGGGCTGGGCTCACTGACAGCCTGGGTTGAAGCTCTCTCCTGTGTGAACCCAAATGCTAAGTTATATCCCACCTTCTCTTTTTCTCTTCCACGACAATCGACGCTGTCCGCTTCTCTGGGCTGAAACACGACGTCCAGAAGAACCCGGGAACTATTTGGACTTGGTAGAGGCTAGCTAAATGTGAATGGAGTGGTAGGTAGATAAACTGTGGAGTTGAGGTTGGTGGGTAATGTCGGCACAAACACACCGTATTTGACTTGTCTGTCAGTTGTACTTTAGCGCGCAATCACTGTTACCGGAAGTATGTCATACTAACTTACAGGAGTTAACCAATGAAATAGCCTGGTCTGGTATTTTGTCCACTCATAGGTTGAGTGGGCGGGTCAAACGTGTAGTTGAGGAGGTGGATGTACATGATACAGACAAAATAACGTACTTTTTTTTTTGGAACGTATTATGATGAGCTACAGAAAGTAGATGGCTAGTATGCATAGAGGCAAGTAACAACTATACTGGGACATCTAGCTAACTAACTTGCTAAAAACGAATGGTCCCTCGGTTACTGAACTAGCTAACAGCACCATCATCATGGAAGGAGTGGGCACAACCGAAAACCAATGTATGAGTTGAAGGTAGCTAACATTATTAGCCAGCTAGCTAGTTAGGCATTATTATGGAATACACTTTGCTAGCATGCCTATATGTAGTTGTTTTTGCCATCTCGGTGCTCACAATGTGGCTAGCTAGCTAAATGCATTTTGTTCGACGTTAACCTAGCTACCCAGGCAGCTAACGTTAGCTTGCCGTTCTGACTTGTTATACTGTGTCGTTAGAGTCGTCAGCTTACCTTGCTAGCTACCATAGCTAGCTACTAGTCAATTGTACTCTGCTAACGTTAGTTAGTTGTTGTCATTTAATTATGCAGCCTACCCACCCACAAAAACATATCTGCATTCGGAAAGTATTCGGACCCCTTCACTTTTAACACATTTTGTTACGTTACAGCCTTATTCTAAAATGGATGTAATTGTCCCCCCCCCCCCCTCAAACTAACGTTACGCACAATACCCCATAATGACAAAGCAAAAACAGGGTGAGAATGTTGGCAAATGTGTGCGTGTATATATATATCTCTATCTCTCTATCTGAAATCACATTTACACAAGTATTCAGACCCTTTACTGAGTACTTTGTTGAAGCGCCTTTGGCAGCGATTTCAGCCTTGAGTCTTCTTGAGTATGACGCTACAAGCTTGGCACACCTGTAGTGCTATTTAGGGAGTTTCACCCATTCTTCTCTGCAGATCCTTTCATGCTCTGTCAGGTTGGATGGGGAGCTATTTTCAGGTCTCTCCAGAGATGTTAGATCAGGTTCAAGTCCGGGCTCTGGCTGGGCCACTCAAGGACATTCAGAAACTTGTCCCGAAGCCACACCTGTGTTGTCTTGGCTGTGTGCATAGGGTTGTTGTCCTGTTGGAAGGTGAACTGTCGCCCCCAGTCAGAGGTCCTGAGCATTCAGGAGCAAGTGTTCATCAAGGATCTCTGTACTTTGCTCCGTTCATCTTTCCCTCGATCCTGACTAGTCTCCCAGTCCCTGCCGCTGAAAACATCCCCACAGCATGATGCTGCCACCACCATGCGTCACTGTAGGGATAGTATTGGCCAGGTGATGAGCGGTGCCTGGTTTCCTCCAGACACTTGGCATTAATGCCAAAGACCTCAATCTTTGTTTCATCAGACCAAAGAATCTTGTTTATCGTGGTCTGAGAGTCCTTTAGGTGCTTTTTGGCAAACTCCAAGCAGGCTGTCATGTTCCTTTTACTGAGGAGTGGCTTCCGCCTGGCCACTCTACCATAAAAGCCTGATCGGTGGAGTAATGTAGGGATGGTTGTCCTTCCTGAAGGTTCTCCCATCTCCACAGAGGAACTCTGGAGCTCTGTCAGAGTGACCATCGGGTTGGGGGACCTTCAATGCTGCAGACATGTTTTGGTACCCTTCCCCAGATCTGTGCCTCGACACAATCCTGTCTCAGAGCTCTTTCGGGCAATTCCTTCAACCTCATGGCTTGGATTTTGCTCTGACATGCATAGTCAACTGTGGAAGCTTATATAGACAGGTGTGTGCCTTTCCAAATCATGTCCAATCAATTGAATTTACCACAGATGGACTCTAATCAACGTGTAGAAACATCTCAAGGATGATCATGGAAATAGGATGCACCTGAGGTCAATTTCGAGTCTCATTGCAAAGGGTCTGAGTACTTATGTAAATAAAGTATTTCTGTTTTTTTAAATGTTAATACATTTGCAAACATGTCTAAACCTGTTTTTGCTTCGTCATTATGGGGTATTGTGTGTAGATTTGGGGGGGGGCTCATTTAATTCATTTTAGAATAAGGCTGTAAGGCAACAACGTGGAAAAGTGAAGGGGTCTGAATACTTTCTGAATGCTTCGGAGCTAGCTTGATTTGCAAATTATTATGTTGCACTGACTGTCAACTCACAAACTACACTACAGTATATTCAAGTGTTGTACGTTTCAAAAAATATATATATCTGTATCCATAGGTCAGAAGTAATCAATCACATCAACTGACATAACAAGCTACAACCATGTACTCCAGCCCAGACGTCTGCCTTAAATCTGGCAGTCACAACAGCAGCAGTAACAGCAACAGCATCACTGAACTCCTGGGCTCCCTGTGTGACAGCAGCCTCACTGGGGTGTCATGGAAACGTCGTGCTCTAGGAGGGGTGTCCCGAGAGGGGGTCCGCCGCACCCTCAGAAAGCGTGCCTACGGGGCCCTGCTGTCCAAAGTGTTCCAGGAGGGCTCCCCGAAAGGGTTCTTGTCAGTACCAAGTGCCACGTCCACCACCCCGCCCAGAAACAAGCTACTTATGATATCCTTTGACCTGCGAGTGGCGGGGTGCCAGGACGAGGCCGAGAGGCTGGAGGAGCAGCTGGGGAGGCTAAGTGAGGGGCCCGCATCGGGTCTGAAGGAACTGGACTCTGTGCTGGAGCTCTTGGTGCAGCTGACTGGCTCTGCACCCCCACCCCCGGCCTCCTTCAGCAGGGACTACATGCGCAGGGAGAGGCCCGTGCTGAGGAGGCCTCCACTGGGGGGGTACCAGAGTGAGGAGCTGCAGAGGTTGGAGGCCCGAGCCTGGGCCCTGATGTGTGGGGAGGAGTGGGGATCCCTGAAGGGTCTGTGTGGGACTCTGGGTCTGATGGATGCTCCTCCGGGCACAGGCCTGCTGGCACTGAGGAGGAGGTCAGACGTAGAGGAGAGGTTTGAGAAGGAGACCAGGATGTCTCTGTTTGGAGCCCTGCAGCACTCCCGTACCTCAGACCTGGACATCAGGCTCAATCTGCCTCCTGTGCCCAGCAATGCTGATGTCACTGGGCTAGCCATACGGGTAAGACTGACACTGATATGAGTGGATGTATGGCGAATTTCAGTTAATTTGGTTGAAGTGAGTGATTGTTTTTTGACAATGGTAAAACTTACTGAAATCAATATGTCAGACCAAATAGATTTGTTCTTACTGACACTGGATGATTAGTCATTATAATCAATTATCTCTTGTTGGTGCTCTAACCAGGTGCCACCTTGTTTGGACCAGTTAGAAGATGAGGGCTTCCAGTCAGCCTCCAACCTAACCCCAGACTCCCAGTCAGAGCCCAGCCCCAGCCCAGAACTTGATGTCTGGGACGCCCTGAGGACTTTTGAGCCTGGGAGACGTCGCTGCTGGGAGTCTGTTGGCTGGTAAGGGAGGGATACAAGAGTGTTTGAAAGACTGGAACATATCCCTGAGGGGAAATTCCACGGTAATGGATTACGATTTGACTCAGATTTTTCACATTAAAATGTATGCCAAACAAAAACTATTTATTTACAAGTTTAACCAACCATACAACTCTATGCGCAAGGAATACTTTCAACAATTTCCACAGAAAATGTCATAAAAATACATGTACTGGAAGAACTGTGCAGATGTAAAGTTTGGTAACAGAATTACGGTAAAATCTCCCTCAGTTTATGCAACCACGTTTTCCAAATACTCTGTTAAATATCTGTTCCGAATTAAAATAAAAAAATGTCTGCAGAAAGATTGGAGTGTCAGCTATGATATGACACCTTGAGTTTAAAAAAACAAAAACATTTTGGTTATTAAACTACTGTAGGTGAAGTGGATTTACATCAGGTAATGGAATTAGGTACACAAAAGTAGAAATATGCAATGTACTTATTTTGCATATTTGTGTATTATTCTACACACTGGTTATTTTTGTAGTGAGCTCCGCCCCCAAACAAGACCACATTTGGTGGGTCCTGAACAGACAGAATCTGACAATTCATAGACATCTATGTTCCAAAGTAGTCCTCAATTGTAAAAACAAATAACACATATAATGATTTAATAGGCAAGACACAATTACATTACATTCATTTACAGTATATTGACATCCATAAAAGTGGCACTTAAAAGCACATTTCCTTAATTTAAAAAAGCAAGCTCTTCAATGCACATAATCCCTAACCTAGGAAACAAGCTCTTCATTGCACATAATCCCTAACCTAGGAAACAAGCTCTTCATTGCACATAGTTCTATTTTGCTGCTTGTAGGCTACTGTCTGGAATTTCTCAATATATTTCTTGATGTTTAGCCTAACACGTGTGCAATGTTGTGCCAAATCAGTGATTCAGTGCATTTTTATTGGGTAAGCATTACAATAAGCCGCCTCAATATTTTCAGCCGTAGGTGGTAATATCTAGAGGTTAATCCGTCCTCAGTATTGTGAAACAATTCTAATGTTAAGGTAAGATTTTAATTGAGAAAGCTGATCTGAGTGCAGCCTTTCAATCCTATTAGCATCGATGCATGCTCCAACAACGCACTTAGCGACCGTTTTCTCTGCGCGGTGTTTTGGGAAACGTACGTTACATCAGCCTTTGTAGGAAAGATGCATCGTTAAAGCAATCGTAAGCCTAAATTACATCTCTATCAGGAAACCGGGCCCAGACTGTTGTCAGTCTTACTTTGACCACCAGATGACATGAGGAAGAAAAAAAGATAGCTGAATATAACAGTATAGCAGTTGAAGCGAGGACAGGAGCAGTAGCAACAATCTTCAACAATGTACATGCAATTGGTTGGGATGCCATTTAGTGATTACATACAGTCTTGTAGGAATTCAGTGTTAGATGATCGAGTGACGGTCTTACCTGACTTAATTAAGGTATCACTAGTCACTTTAAATAACGGCACTTTAATAATGTTTACATATCCTACATTACTCATCTCATATGTATATACTGTGTTCTATACCATCTACTGCATCTTGCTTATGCTGCACGGCCATCGCTCATCCATATATTTATATGTACATATTCTTATTCATCCCTTTGCATTTGTGTGTATAAAGTAGTTGTTGTGAATTTGTTAGATTACTTGTTAGATATTACTGCATTGTCGGAACTAGAGGCACAAGCATTTCGCTACACTCGCATTATCATCTGCTGACCATGTGTATGTGACCAATAAAATGGGATTATAAAACAGTTATAAGCTGAACATAACAGTATGCCAGTTGAAGGGAGGACGGTAGCAGGTGACCCAACTGTGGTTTGTGACTGATTTCCCATTGTAGCCAATTCACTTGCATTCATTCCGTAACATATTTTTTTAATCACATAATTCATAAACAATCTTGATATCAGTAAAAACACTGACTAATTGGTAGGTCTACCTTTACTTGTTACTTCTGTGAACTTTCATTATCCACCTCATGAGGGAAAGAAATGAGGACATATCTTAAAAGATATCTGGGTTTTTGGTAACAAGCCACAACGCAATATTTCATCAATTTACCGAAGGCAAATAATTTATCCAAAACTAAATATAAATGTTGATATTAGTTGGTGGGGGTCTTTACTTCATTATTGTGTTTTGATGTATTTCTAATACCTTTTTTAATACTTTTTCCGGTAGATGTTTAAGACCCCTTTTCCATCTGTTTGACCATAAATCAAAGCCTTTGCTTATTCCTAATTTGTATAATGGAAAATTTGTTGAAAAATCTATGCCTTCATTTCTCAAACATACACTACCGGTTAAAAGTTTTAGCACACCTACTCATTCAAGGGTTTTTCTTTATTTGTACTATTTTCTACATTGTAGAATAATAGTGAAGACATCAAAACTATGAAATAACACATATGGAATCATGTAGTAACTTTTTTTTATTTTTTTATAAATCACAATATTTTATATTTGAGATTCTTCAAATAGCTGCCCTTTGCCTTGATGACAGCTTTGCACACTCTTGACATTCTCTCAACCAGCTTCATGGGGTAGTCAACTGGAATCCATTTCAATTAACTGGTGTGCCTTCTTAAGTTAGTTTGTGGAATTTCTTTCCCTATTTGGTATATTATGGCAAGAACAGCTCAAATAAATAACGAGAAATGACAGTCCATCAAAACTTTAAGACGTGAAGGTCAGTCAAGCTCTAATGAACTTATCCTCTGCAGCAGAGGTAACTCTGGGTCGTCCTTTGCAGTCGCAAAAACCATCAAGTGCTATGATGAAATTGGCTCTCATGAGGACCGCCACAGGAAAGGACGACCCGGAGTTACCTCTGCTGTAGAGAATGCGTTCATTAGAGTTACCAGCCTTAGAAATTGCAGGCCAGATAAATGCTTCACAGAGTTCAAGTAACAGACACATCTCAACATCAACTGTTTAGAGGAGACTGTGTGAATCAGGCCTTCATGGTTGAATTGCTGCAAAGAAACCACTACTAAAGGACACCAATAAGAAGAGACTTGCTTGGGCCAAGAAACACGAGCAATGGACATTAGACTGGTGGAAATGTGTTCTTTGGTCTGGAGTCCAAATTGGAGATTTTTGGTTCCAACCGCCGTGTCTTTGTGAGATGCGGTGTGAGTGAACGGACGATCTCCGCTTGTGTATTTCTCACTGTAAAGCATGGAGGAGGAGGTGTGATGGTGTGGGGGTGCTTTGCTGGTGACACTGTCTGTGATTTATTTAGAATTCAAGGCACATTTAACCAGCATGTCTACCACAGCATTCTGCAGCGATATGCCATCCCATCTGGTTTGGGCTTAGTAAGGGTTATTTGACCAAGAAGGAGAGTGATGGAGTGCTGCATCAGATGATCTGGCCTCCACAACCTCAACCAAATTGAGATGGTTTGGAATGAGTCGTACCGCGGAGTTTAGGAAAAGAAGCCAACAAGTGCTCAGCATATGTGAGAACTCTTTCAAGAATGTTGGAAAAGTATTCCAGGTGAAGCTGGTTGAGAGAATGCCAAGAGTGTGCAAAGCTGTCATCAAGTCAAAGGGTGGCTATTTGAAGAATCTCAAATATAAACGATAGACTTTTTTTGGTTACATGATTCCATATGTGTTATGTCATAATTCTGATGTCTTCACTAATATTCTACAATGTAGAAAATAGTAAAAATAAAGAAAAACCCTTGAATGAGTAGGTGTTCTAAAACTTTTGACCAGTAGTGTAGATTCTTAGCTTTCATTTGACACCCAATTTGACACGATCCTTTGAACACATGTTGGTGCTCATGGGGTCTTTTTAGATGGAAATGGCCTAAAATGTTAGAAGAATTATTCCAGAATAATTCATCAAGCATAAACTCTTTCTCCCACCAGCCCACCAGGGAAGAGGGAATTCCCCTACCTGACGGAGGGGGGCAGGGAGGCTTTTGATCAGCTCTACAGGCTGTGGGAGGGGGAGATGAGGGTGGTCTGCTCTGCACCCCCCTCGCCCCTCCTGCCCCTGCCTCTGGACTGTCAGACCCAGCTGGTCAGTGACCTACTTAATGTATTGATTGGGGTGGCGTCTACTACCTTCCCCCTCAACCAGGTACTGTACCCCCATCACCTTAACTCTGGCAGTAGTCTGTATACTGCTTTATTTAGTTTGGTGTATATGTAATATAAATATATAGCATGTTATACAATGGGTGATTCCAGCCAGTATCTATTCTACAAGTTACCACCGGCTAAATCTATGACGTTAAAATGCCTATTTACTCTGTTCCATTTGACTGCGCAATCCACTGTCTCATCAGCCCAGCCAGGCAATTTATAAACTTGATCTCCACTATAAAAAGCATCTGGACATTTATCTAATTTCTTTTAGACTAACATTTCTTTTTCAACAGCTGAGATTTGTATATATCTTGCGGTCTGTGTCTCTGACATTTACAACATTGTTTCAATATTCAAATTCGTTCTTTAGCTGTCCCATAGTAATGAACGTGTCGGGAGGAGACAGACAGGCAGGCAGCATTTCTCAGCCAGTGGAAATCATGAATCAGCTGGCATAATTTTTATGGATATATACAAAGAAATATCAATTGAAAAAAGGTAAAACTAAACGAAGTGCAGCTAGTTTACTTTGTCTCGGGCCTACCAACACCCGTGCCAATATATCCTCCAAACACCAGCTTCATGGGCATTATCACTTAATTACATAATGGATTCCATTTGTTCTCTTTCTCCAGGTGTGTGTAAATTTTGACGTTCGACCCGGAGTGTGTGTGTCGGGAGCGTCACCGGAGAGTGTGTCTCGTTTGCTTGGCGAGCTGGCTCAGTATGGCACCCATTACCTGAGGCTCAGCCGCTTCGTTCTGCAGAGTGCCCAAAAGAGAGGCCTGGTGTTCCAGGTATGGTCCTTCAATCGTTATATACCGCCCTATCACATCTGTTATCGTGGCTCATATTCACAAAGAGTCTCAGAGTAAAAGTGCTGATCTAGGATCAGTTTAGCCTTTTAGATTATAATTACTGGATAGGGGTAATTATCTGGTGTATAAACGGTGTGGGTTTCAAGGACTTTTGAAGTAAGACATTAAGGAATAGCCATGGGTAACCCATTTTTTTTTTTTTTTTTGGTGAATTTACTTTGGTAACCAGTTTATAATAACAATAAGGAACCTCTGGGGTTTGTGGTATATGGCCAATATACCACTGCTAAGGGCTGTGTCCAGGCACTCTGCGATGCGTCATACAAAGAACAGCCCTTATCTGTGGTATATTGGCCATTTACCATCACGCCTCATTGCTTAATTGTAAGACTTGTCATAAGTATAGGGTTGCAACATTTCTGTAAAATTCCTTGTTTGAGAATTAGTTATTTCCTGCTTATTCCCTCCCAATTCCGGAAATCATCCAAATGAGGGAAAATCTGGGAATTTTGGGAAAGTTGCTGGAATTTTGCAACCATACAAGTATGTCCATGTACGTGTTTATATACAGTATGTCCATGTACACATATACACTGTACCAGTCAAACGTTTGGACACAGCTACTCATTCAAGGGTTTTTCTGTATTTTTACTGGCAGCTTCATTAAATAGTACCCGCAAAACACCAGTCTCAACATCAACACTGGCCAATAAAAAGAAAAGTTTAGATGGGCAAAAGAGCAGACACTGGACAGAGGAGTTGCCTCTTCACTGTTGACGTTGAGACTGGTGTTTTGCGGGTACTATTTAATGAAGCTGCCTGTTGAGGACTTGTGAGGTGTCTGTTTCTCAAACTAGACATTCTAATGTACTTGTCCTCTTGCTCAGTTGTGCACCGGGGCCTCCCACTCTTTCTATTCTGGTTAGAGACAGTTTGCGCTGTTCTGTGAAGGGAGTAGTACACAGCGTTGTACGAGATCTTCCGTTTCTTGGCAATTTCTCGCATGGAGTAGCCTTCATTTCTCAGAACAAGAATAGACTGGCGAGTTTCAGAAGAAAGGTCTTTGTTTCTGGCCATTTTGAGCCTGTAATCGAACCCACAAATGTTGATGCTCCAGATACTCAACTAGTCTAAAGAAGGCCAGTTTTATTGCTTCTTTAATCAGGACAACAGTTTTCAGCTGTGCTAACATAATTGCAAAAGGGTTTTCTAATGATCAATTAGCCTTTTAAAATGATAAACTTGGATTAGCTAACACAGCGTGCCATTGGAACACAGGAGTGATGGTTGTTGATAATGGGCCTCTGAACGACTAATGTAGATATTTTATGGAATATCTGCCATTTCCAGTTACAATATTCATTTACAACATTAACAATGTCTACACTGTATTTCTGATCAATTTGATATTATTTTAATGGACAAAAAAATAGATTTTCTTTCAAAAACAAGGACATTTCTAAGTGACCCCAAACTTTTGAACGGTAGTGTAGTAAAAGTGTTAAACAAATCAAGATATATTTTATATTTGAGATTCTTCAATGTAGCCACCCTTTGCCCTGATGACAGCTTTACACACTCTTGGCATTCTCTCAACCAGCTTCATGAGGAACATTTTTCCAACGGTCTTGAAGGAGTTCCCACATATGCTGGGCTCTTGTTGGCTGTTTTTCCTTCACTCTGCGGTCCAACTCATCCCAAACCATCTCAATTGGGTTGAGGTCAGGTGATTGTGGAGCACTCCATCACTCTCCTTGGTCAAATAGCCCTTATATTCAGGGAAAGAGGGGGATACAAAGTCAGTTGTACATCTGAATGCCTTCAACTGAAATGTGTCTTCCGCATTTAACCCAACCCCTCTGAATCAGAGAGGTGCGGGGGGCTGCCTTAATCGACATTCACGTCTTCGTCGCCCGGGGTACATTGGGTTAACTGCCTTGCTCAGGGGCAGAACGACGGATTTTTACCAGTTCAGGATTCGATCCAGCAACCTTTCAGTAACTGGCCCAATGCTCTAACCACTAGGCTGCCTGGAGGTGTGTTTTGGATCATTGTCCTGTTGAAAAACAAATGATAGTCCCACTAAGCGCAAACCAGATGGGATGGAGTATCGCTGCAGAATGCTGTGGTAGCCATGCTGGTTAAGTGTGCCTTGAATTCTAAATAAATCACAGACAGTATCACCAGCCAAGCACCCCCACACCATAACACCACCTCCTCCATGCTTCACGGTGGGAACCACACATGCGGAGATCATCTGTTCACTTACTCTGCGTCTCACAAAGACACATCAGTTGGAACCAAAAATCGCAAATTTGGACTCATCCAACCAAAGGACAGATTTCCACCGGTTTACTGTCCATTGCTGGTGTTTCTTGACCCAAGCAAGTGGCTTCTTCTTATTGGTGTCCTTTTAGTAGTGGTTTCTTTGCAGCAATTCAACCATGAAGGCCTGATCCACGTGGTCTCCTCTAAACAGTTGATGTTGAGATGTGTCTGTTATTTGAACTCTGTGAAGCATTTATTTGGGCTGCAATCTGAGGTGCAGTTAACTCTAATGACCTTATCCTCTGCAGCAGAGGTAACTCTGGGTCTTCCTTTCCTGTGGTGGTCCTCATGAGAGCCAGTTTCATAGCGCTTGATTGTTTTTGCGACTGCACTTGAAGAAACATTCAAAGTTCTTGAAATTTCCCGGATTGACTGACCTTCATGTCTTAAAGTAATGATGGACTGTCGTTTCTCTTTGTTTATTTGAGCTGTTTTCGCCGTAATATGGACTTGGTATTTTACCAAATAGGGCTATCTTCTGTATACCACGCATACCTTGTCACAACACAACTGATTGGCTCAAACACATTAAGAAGGAAAGAAATTCCACAAATTAACTTTTAACAAGGCTCACCTGTTAACTGAAATGCATTCCAAGAGTGTGCAAAGCTGTCATCAAGATGGCCACTTTGAAGAATCTCAAATATAAAATATATTTGATTTAACACTTTTTTGCTTACTACATGATTCCATATGTGTTATTTCAAAGTCTTCACTATTATTCTACAATGTAGAAAATGGCACTCTGTCTTTTCTCTCAGGCGTTTACAGGTGGGCTGCGTAAGTACCTGCATTACTACCGGGCCTGTGTCCTCAGCACCCCTCCCACCCTTAGCCTGCTCACCATCGGCTTCCTGTTCCGCAAGGTGGGCCGGCAGCTCAGGTAAGACCCTTACTCACAGGTCAATAACCACCATGAAATTAGGCACACAGTTCCGTAAACTTGATCATCTAACTAACACTGAAATCCTACAAGACA
The DNA here is from genome assembly GCF_901001165.1 of Salmo trutta. Classification (NCBI taxonomy): domain Eukaryota; kingdom Metazoa; phylum Chordata; class Actinopteri; order Salmoniformes; family Salmonidae; genus Salmo; species Salmo trutta. The sequence goes on along the minus strand of NC_042963.1, from coordinate 12,612,654 downwards.
GTATGTAATCACTAAATGTCATTCCAACCAATTGCATGTGCATTGTTTAGGATAGTTGACCTATTTTCAATTAAATAGCTATATTTTAGGAATCTAGTGTCCCCCAGTCAGGCTCCTGTTTCTTCTGTGTTTGTAGGTATTTGTCAGAGTTGTGCTGTGTAGATGGGGCATCTGGTGTCGGCCAGGCTACCTTCCCTGTGGTAAGTTACATTACACCTCTCCGACACACCACCCTGCTTTCTGTCGGCATATTCACTCTCTGTTTGTCTCAGCCATTTAGAAGTGTATGTTCTCAATAGTTTAACTCAGCCAGTATCTTGTCTTCTTCAGGGTGTGACGCTGCTCTCCTACCTGTACAACGAGGCCCAGAGCAACTGCAGCAATGAGAACTACCCCGTGCTGCTGTCCCTGCTGAAGAGCAGCTGTGAGCCTTACACACGGTCAGTCATCCCAGCCTTTGTCTGAGACATCACACTGACAATGTCCACTGATCTGTCCCACCTATCCCACGTGGAATTTATGCTAACCTGCACCACCACAAACGCTTTTGAGATGCCTGGTTGTCCGCCTGACTGATCCTGTGTGTGTAGGTTTGTGTCAGACTGGGTGTACAGTGGAGTGTTCCGGGACGTGTACGGAGAGTTCATGATCCAGGTCAACGAAGACTACCTCAGCTTCAGAGGTCAGAACGTTACACTGCCCGATAACAGTACTCTGCATGCACAGTGTCGATTGTAGCAAACTCATCAAGCAGTTCAACCCTCTTGTGGTAAAGATGTTGGACTGACCACTCCAGGGAACCGTGGTTGATTTCAGGTTGGGCTACACTCCGAATGAGCTAATTCCCTATACCACATTCAAGGACCGACACTATCACTTTTAGATTTGCTGTAGTTTAGAGCAGGGTTTCCCAAACTCGGTCTCGGGGCCCTCCCTGGGTGCACGTTTTGCATTTGGACCAAGCACCACACAGCTGATTCAAATATCTAAGTCGTCATCAAGATTATTTGCATCAGCGGTGTAGTGCTTGGTCAAAAACCAAAACGTGCATCCAAGGAGGGCCCCAGGACCGAGTTTGGGGAACCCTGCTCTAGAGGACTATTACCTGATTTGCCACACTTCATCATGCCTGCAGGGAACCTTCCTAGTGTTTCTCACTCCTGATTTTGAAGGACACACTAATGCCACTTGCTCTATTCCAAGAGTCAGTTAGTGAAGCAATCAGTGGAGCTTGCTTGGCAATGGCAAGCTTCTTCGTTAGGGTTTCTTCATGAAATAAATCCTGGTGAATTCACGCCCCCCAGTGCTTGTATTAGGGTACACAGATCTAACCTGTTATCATTTCCTAGTAGTTTTTTCTATAGTAGGACGTAAAGACCCAACATGGAAAAACCCCTGGCCCCACTGTAATAGGGTTAGGACAAACTCCTTTCCTAGAAATTCCTGGGGTACCTCACAACCCTCCTCTCTCCCAATAGACAAGCACTTCTGGGTGCAGGGCTACACGCTGATCTCCCGTGATGTGGAGGACTGCGTGCCTGTCTTCCTCCGACACATAGCCAACGACGTGTACGTCTGCGGGAAGACCATCAACCTGCTCAAGATCTGCTGTCCCCAGGTCAGTGGTAATGGGTCATTTACACACTCATACTGTATCCTTGGCAGAGGTCGACCGATTATGATTTTTCAATGCCGATACCAATTATTGGGGGACCAGAAAAGGCCGATGCCGATTAATCTGCCTATTTATTTGTGTGTGTGTGTGTGTGTGTGTGTGTGTGTGTGTGTGTGTGTGTGTGTGTGTAATAATGACAATTACAACAATACTGAATGAACACTTTTATTTTAACTTAATATAATACATGAATAAAATCAATTTAGTCTCAATTAAATAATGAAACATGTTCAATTTGGTTTAAATAATGCATAAACACAGTGTTGGAGAAGAAAGTAAAAGTGCAATATGTGCCATGTAAGAAAGCTAACGTTTAAGTTCCTTGCTCAGAACATGAGAACATATGAAAGCTGGTGGTTCCTTTTAACATGAGTCTTCAATATTCCCAGGTAAGATGTTTTAGGTTGTAGATATTATAGGAATTATAGGACTATTTCTCTCTCTACCATTTGTATTTCATATACCTTGGACTATTGGATGTTCTTACAGGCACTTTAGTATTGCCAGCCTAATCTTGGGAATTGATAGGCTTGAAGTTATAAACAGCGCTGTGCTTCAAGCATTGCGAAGAGCTGCTGGCAAACGCAGGAAAGTGCTGTTTGAATGAATGCTTATGAGCCTGCTGCTGCTTACCACCGCTCAGTCAGACTGCTCTATCAAATATCAAATCATAAACTTAATTATAATATAATAACACACAGAAATACGAGCCTTAGTTTCCGGATTTGACCATATTAATAACCTATCATTTCGAAAAACAAAACGTTTATTCTTTCAGTGAAATACGGAACCATTCCGTATTTTATCGAACAGGTGGCATCCCTAAGTGTAAATATTGCTGTTACATTGCACAACCTTCAATGTTATGTCATAATTATGTACAATTCTGGCAAATTAATTACGATCTTTGTTAGGAATAAATGGTCTTCACACAGTTCGCAACGAGCCAGGCGGCCCAAACTGCTGCATATACCCTGACTCTGCTTGCACTGAACGCAAGAGAAGTGACACAATTTCCCTAGTTAATATTGCCTGCTAACATTAATTTATTTGAACTAAATATGCAGGTTTAACAAAATATACTTGTGTATTGATTTTAAGAAAAGCATTGATGTTAAGGTTAGGTACATTGGTGCAACGATTGTGCTTTTTTCGCAAATGCGCTTTTGTTAAATCATCACCCGTTTGGCGAAGTTGAAGTAGGCTGTGATTCGATGATAAATTAACAGGCACCGCATTGATTATATTCAACTCAGGACAAGCTAGTTAACCTAGTAATATCATCAACCATGTGTAGTTAACTAGTGATTATGTTAAGATTGATTGTTTTTTATAAGTTAAGTTTAATGCTAGCTAGCAACTTACCTTGGCTTCTTGCTGCACTCGCGTAACAGGTAGTCAGCCTGCCACACAGTCTCTTCGTGGATTGCAATGTTATCGGCCATAATCGGCGTCCAAAAATGCAGATTACCGATTGTTATGAAAACTTGAAATCGGCCCTAATTTATCGGCCATGCCAATTAATCGGTCGACCTCTAGTCCTTGGGTCAGGTAATACTAGGATGGAGTTACTTTCCCTATGGTCGGTATTGTTCTTTTTCTCTCCTAATGGTTAAAGTTTTTGGGAAGAGACTGAGCTGATCCTAGATCTGTACTTACACAGACCTCTATCCGGAGCAGCTTAGCAGCCCAAAGTTAACTCTGATCTAGGATCAGCTGTACCTGTAACTGCTCTCTGATATTTCCTCTCTACTGCAGCATTACATCTGCTGGTCGGAGCTGCCCATGCCTCGCATTGCTGTCACCTTCTCCCTGCAGGAGGTAGAGGAGATAGAGAGGGACTGTGCCGTGTACCGAGGACGCATGGAGAGGATCGCCAAGCACAGCGCTACCAGCAGGGAGGAACAGGTACCGCAGCAAATCATCAAGGACCAAGACTATCCTGAGAAATGCATGAAACTCAAACTTGAATGGAAAAAACATGTATTAATAATGCATTGGATTTTTATAGCGCTTTTCTAAACCCCAAATATGCTTTAAAGTGTAGGGCTTTGATGTTAATTGGAGATTTGTGTGAAAATGTTTGTTCTACGCTTCTCTGCTTTGGACTCAGCTTTCGATAGATAGGAGAAGAGCAAGAGAGAGGGAAGGAATGAGAGAGATGGGGAAAGTGGCAGTAATAGACCATTAAGCTGATGTACACATACTCGATTTGAAACCCTCAGTGATCTACAGTGCAAATCCTTGGCCTATTTTTCAGCTAGAGCAGAAGCGGGAGAAGATAGCAGATAGATCTCTGTTAATGATGGTCTGTGTCTGTTCTCTCTGTCTTTGTTGCTAGGCCCTGCGCACAGAGCAGGCACGCCAGGAACTGATCAATCAGGTCAGGCAGTCGGCCGCCAAGACCCTGGAGAGCATCCGCGGTGAGAGGGAAACACACAGTAACACATGCAGGGCCTAAAATTAAAACCTGCCACCTGCCAGACATGGGTAGATTTTGGCATTGGTGGGTAAGAATGTCTAAATCACCAGCCACGTTGGCGCATGGTAACACTCCGGGCTCTACAGTGTGAACATTTAATAAAAATAGTCAACAATGGATGTGATTTATAGCAAAATAAATGCAGTAGCTGTTTTCAATTTCTGCCCTTTTTGTTTCATATCTAGTAATGCTAAAAATACATCTGAATCCCACTGTGAGTGCTGAAAGATTTGTTTTTAGAAGCAATGGGCACAGGCATAAAAGTTGGTCTAATTTACTCAAACGATATACCACATTACTTCTTACTTGTAATACATTTCTAAGCATGCTCCTCCATTTTTGTGTGTTTTTGTAATTATGGCAAAACATATTTTGTATGTTAACAAATCGGAGTGGCAGGTATATATATTATTTTTAATCTACCTGCCGCATTGGCTGTTTATGGGGCGGGCAGGTAGCCTAGTGGTTAGAGCGTTGGACTAGTAACCGAAAGGTTGCTAGATCGAATCCCTGAGCTGACAAGGTAAATCTGTCGTTCTTCCCCTGAACAAGGCAGTTAACCCACTGTTCCTAGGCCGTCATTGTAAATAGGAATTTGTTCTTAATTGACTTGCCTAGTTAAACAAAGGTTAAATAAAAATTTAATTGGCTGTTTATACAAAAAAGTTAGGCCCTGAACAATGCAATACACACACTGGTACACACACGTGCAGATACAAACACCTCGCTACAACCCTGACTATACCTTACAGGATCTTTAAAACATTGCTCACAACACTGATTACACCCCAAAATAACTTGGCACATCACCCTCTATAACCCTAAGGATTCTTCACCGAAACGGCACGGAAAAGAGGGGCTGATATGAGTGAGAAAAGCTTTGAACAGCTTCCAGCACCTCAGGGTGTAAAATCTAATCATCGCTCACATAGTTTAAGAAACTGCTCATATCATTTATTACTTCAAAGATGTGCAATGGGAAGTGAATGAAGCTTGGGTCAAGTACTGTGTGTGAACTGTAGGGGGTAACCAGCCTGCTGCTCTCTCTCTCTCGCCCCCTGCAGGGCGCCAGGTGTCACAGCGTCTGGCTGAAGAGGCAAAGAAGAGGGAACGCTTTGAAGAGCTGAGACAGCACTTGGAGCAGGAACAAGAGGTGGGACAGAGAGTGAGAAAGGGAGACCAGGAAAGAGGGTTACACTTTACTCCTCAACTGTCTCCCTTTTGACCTTCATATGTTCACAAACTAAAGAAGGAAGGAATGAGAGAGAAACAAACAATTACTCTTTAACTCTGTTTTGCATCATATAAACACCAGCTAGGAACACAACATTCATGTCTGTGCATGTGTGTGAATGTTGCAGTGGCACAGTTTAGCCAGGAGGAAGGAGCAGGAGGATGAATTCAGCTTTGCCAGGGAGCTGAGAGACCGGGAGAAGCGACTACAGGCCCTGGAGGAGCAGCTGGAGATCAGAGCCAGGTCTGGCCACTAGGGCGCGCCACCACACCATACCTACATTAGACACACACAGTCACGTTACACACACACACAGCATAAATAATAGTTTTAGATTTGGTTATTATAATAAAGGTAAGAGTTGCATAAATCTTCTCCTCCTCACCACCTCTCCCTCCTCTCACCGCCTTTCTTCTCTCTCTCAAATCACAACCTTATCTTCAAGACAAGCCTGAGTAGGGTGAAACCTGACACTTAAATAACCTGAGATAACAATGCGTCCTGGTCCTCAGGAAGGAACTGATTGCCCAGTACAGCCACCTATCAGAGGAGGCAGCCAAGAGGGAGTGGCAGGCCATGTGGAGGGTTCAGCGAATGAGACTGGACGATTCCCGGGCCCAGTTCCTACTGCAAGACCAACAGGAGACTGAGGTCAGTAGTACTCTCTCTTATACACACACTGTCTCTCGAAGGAGGTTACTTCAAAGGGTGTAAATTAGAGGTCTTCACAGGTCCAAAAAGTTGGATCTATTCCGAAATGGACCGGGGACTTTCCCACCCAGACCCGATTATGCATATATACATTTTTAAGATATAGAGACCGTTTCAGAACGGACCCGAAGACAACTAGACCCGTTCCGTTATAGACCTGATTGGCTGCAGACCCGGTCCAATACGATCCGAGTGAGGGAAGCAGCAGCGAAGTCATTTAAGCTACTTTATTAACTGGAGCTGATACAGCATGAGAGAAGGGAGAGAGGTGCAGCTCTAGCAGTCGGGGGAGGGCCGTACTGTGAGCGAGTGGCTTGGGGAGCAGGGAGGGAGAGACCGCAACCGACCAAGTTATAGTAGACTAATAGCTGCCACAGCCAGGTTATTTATCATCAAATATGATTACGTAGTACCTGTCTTGACTGCATCAATCCGAAAGAAGCTAGTTAAGCTAACGTTAGCTAGCTAGGCTAATTGAGGCTGCAGTGCTTTCTGATCCTACAGTTACAAATAACACCTCCATTCAGAATATTAAGTAGCATCCTGCCTGTTGGCTCTTGGTCGTTGTAGCCTGTCCTTGTCTTTTAATGCCTGTCCTTAACTTTTAATTCTGTCATTGTAATTCCATCTTCCATGGATTAGATATCTCCTAACTTTTGCCACACGGAGCTATGACTGTAGCCTATTGCCTCTATGATGACTTACGATTGGCCAACAACAAGCTACACGCTCCACTCTTGTGAAAAGCAAGAGCAGCAGCATAAATGATACAATTTCTCTCTCTCCTGCAGCAGTCACGTTTCGATCTGTACGGGCCCTTCCGGTCAAGTCAGTTATAATTACCCATACCCGAGACCCGTGACAATAATACCAGACCCCACCCAGACCCGTGACCTTATTTACAATTGTGGTCCAGATCGGGTATTCGGGTACAGGTGGATCTGTGAAGACCACTAGTGTGAATCATGTTTGGCGGTGTGGTTTCATATGACGACGTTGATGAATATGATTGTGAAGCTGGTGTTGATTTAATATGATTGTGGTGATGATGCAGTAATGTACTATTCTTATCTAAACCCCCAGGCTATTCTGGAGAAGTATCCTGTCGGAGGGCAGAGACCCCCTCTGGAAATCCTACAGCCAGCTCCAGCTCAGACCGCTCAACCCTTAGCACAGGTGTGTAAGTGTGTGGGGTGGCGTAGCGTAGCGTCAAATAAATACAGCTTATGTAAAAGTGCCTTGCCAATCCACTCATGGAAGTGTAAGCTTGACTGAGTGTGTGTGATCTCTGCTCGGTGCCCTAACCTCGCTGTTCCTGCCCCTGTTTTGTACAGCAGTCCCTATCCCCGGAGCCCTGTGAGCAGCAGTCTGAGGAGCCAACCCAGGCCCCCCTTCACCACCAATCCACTCCCCTAGCACCCCCCACCGCGAAACTCGACCTCACCCTCGTCTCAGAGCACATCAACGCCAATGACTTCCTGCCCAAGCCGGCCGACAGCCTGCAGGTGGACCAGGCCCTACAGGAAATTGGGTCGGACCTCCCGGAGGATCCTGCACCTCATAAACCTGTAGACTATGACTTTAGCGCCCCCTACAGTCCCCTTGAGGGAGTGACGGCCCCGGCCCTGGCTAGACCTCGCTGGGGTCCTGTGGTACAGCCAGACATGGCTCACCCTCACATCCCAACCGGTCCCCCTGAGTCCACTCTAGGCATGGGGTGTGTGGTATCCGGGACTTTGGCTCTTCCGTCTCCGCTACCTGGAAGTACCTACGGCCATTCTTCAGACTCCACTATGGGTGTAGGGTGTGTGGTGTCAGGAGCTGAGGTCCTCCCCAGGCCCAGTCCTCACGGCCAGGCCTCCCAGTCTAGCATCCCCCTGGGCCAGTACTCCTCTGATGTGCCCCTGGCTCTCCACACAGCCAATGTCCACGGACACCCCTCCCAGACCACAGTGCAGCTGGCGGATGAAAGTCAGGCAAAGCAGATGGACAGCAGGCAGGAGAATACGGAAGACCCATCACCTCCTGGGGGCATGGTAAAAGAGGCTGAAGGGACTGTAGAGGCATCATGCCTGGTGGAGATGAAGCCAGCTGAGATGGAGAAACTAGATCATGTTGGAGCAGAGGAACAGATGGCTGGTTCTCTCAGGGAGGCTTCTGCCTCCTCCACCCCAGAGCAGGGCCATGACAGTGGGTATCACCCAGGACAGGCCTCCCCTTCCCTCTCTGGACCCTCCAGTGTGTCCGAGCTCCCTACTGCCAACATTCAAGGCCATGCCTCAGATGCTCATATTAAAGTCGGAGAGCACGTTTCAGATGTGGAAGCCCCTCTCCCTTCTCAAAACGTTCATGGTCACTCATCTGATGCTAACATAAAGGTAGGAGAGTTTGTTTCGGAGATGACTGCTCCTCTTCCGACCGCCAATGTTCACGGTCACGCATCTGACGCTCATATTAAAGTTGGAGAGCACGTTTCAGAAGTGGTCGCCTCCCTTTTCACCCAGAACATTCACGGTCATGCCTCGGACTCTCACATCAAGGTCGGGGAGCACATGTCAGAAGAGGTCGCCTCCATTCACACCCAAAACATTCACGGTCACTCATCTGACACTCACTTCAAGGCGGGTGAGTTTGTGTTGGACGCAGAGCCCTCCCGGCCACGCTGGAGCAAGCATGGTCACGCCTCAGACTGCACACTTCAAGTAGGCTGTGTGATGTCAGGCACAGAACCAGTACTCTCCCCTCTACCCGGTAGCACCTACGGCCATTCCTCTGAGTCCACTCTAGGTATAGGGTGTGTTGTCTCTGGGGTTGAACCCCTTCATGCTCCTCTACCTGGAAGTGACTTTGGACACGCCTCAGACTCAACCCTGGGTGGAGGGTGTGTGGTGTCGGGAACGGTAACCCTTCCTTCTCCGATACCCGGAAGTGACTACGGCCATTCGTCAGATTCAGCGATGGGCGGAGGGTGCGTGATATCTGGGATTGAACCCGTTCGCGCTCCTCTTCCCGGCAGCAACTTCGGACAGTCCTCAGACTCCACACTGGGCACAGGGTGTGTGGTGTCGGGTGTAAACCCTCTGCCCTCCCCCATCCCTGGCAGTACCTACGGCCACAGCTCAGACTCTGCCCTGGGAGGGGGCTGTAAGGTGAAGGAGACTGGTAATGAATACGACGCCAGGACCCTGGAGCAGCAGCGGCTGGCCGAGGGCATCTCGTCCTGGGCAGCGGGCTTGGCTCTGTCCCCAGGCGAGAGCTCAGAGAGGGAGTACCTCAGCTCCCTGGCTGCTCAGTACCAGGTGGAGCAGTACGAAGACTGCTACGGTCTCATGAGTGAGTCACATCAAACACACACAGGCCTGCACGTACAAATACTGTATAATGCAGTCGAGGGCACTTCACACACCCTGTGTTTGCATAGTGCACACATTCATGATAGTCCCAACACGGTAGCAGGAATAGACTGCTCTAGTCTAAAATAACTCTGTGGTACTCGATCAGTTGCACAACACTAATGTAAAGGGGCTTTTTAAGATGTCCACATGATTCATGTATAATATACCATCCAACTGAAAACACAACAATGACTGAAATGTGCAGTCAGGCAATGGTACATTAATATAACGAATGTTTGAAGTAGAATCTCACTGTATTTTTCTGTGTGCTGTGTCCCCTCCACAGCGTTGGCCCCGGAGTGTCACCCCCTGCATCAGGTGACGCGGGGCCCCTGGGGCCTCCCGGTGGACCCGTCGCTCCGCAGGGCCACAGACACCACGGTGGTGCAGCTTAGTGGGATGGTCTCCCTGCCCGTCCTCATGAAGCACTCTGTCACCACCCCACTCATCACACAGTGAGTGTGTGTTCCTTTTTAGGGAAGAAGGAGTCCACGTCTCTCTATTTGTATGCCTATCACTGACTGTTTGGTACTTCTGTTAACCCCCCCTTCTCTCTGTCTCTCAGTGTATCCTTGGTGAACAAGGCGGTGGTGGACTACTACTTCGTAGAGCTTGGAGTAGAGAGGCATTTTGAGGCCCTCAGGCACTTCCTGCTCATGGAGGACGGGGAGTTTGCCCAGTCTCTCAGTGACCTGATCTTTGAAAAGGTGAAACGGCGCTATGGGAGTAGTCTTACCTACAGTGCCTTCCGAAAGTATTCATACCCCTTGACCTACTCCAATTTTTGTTACAGCCTGAATTCAGAATCATTAAATATATATAATTTTTCTCACCCATCTACACACTACCCTATAATGACAAAGTGAAACATTTCTAAAAACATGTTTTGCTAATTTATTTAATATATCTCATTTACATAAGTATTCACTCCCCTGAGTCAATACTTTATGGAAGCAACTTTGACATTGGTTACAGCTGTGAATCTTTCTGGGTAAGTGTCTAAGAGCTTTCCATACCTGGATTGTGCAACATTTGACCATTATTCTTTTCAAAACTGTAACTTGGCCACTCAGGAACATTCACTGTCTGCTTGGTAAGCAACTCCAGTGTAGATTTGGTCTTGTGTTTTAGGCCGTTGTCCTGCTGAAAAAACAGGTTTTCCTCTAGGATTTTGCCTGTGCTTCCCTCCATTCTGTTTCTTTTTATCCTGAAAAACTCCCCAGTTCTTAATGATTACAAGCATAACCAATAACATGATGCTGCCACCACCATGCTTGGAAATATGAAGAGTGGTACTCAGTGTTGTGTTGGATTTGCTTCAAACATAATGCTTTGTATTCCAGAAATAAAGTTAATTTCTTTGCCAATTTTTTTGCAGTTTTACTTTAGTGCCTTATTGCGAACAGGATTCATGTTTTGGACTATTTTCATTCTGTACAGGCTTCCTTCTTTTCGCTCTGTCTTTTAGGTTATTATTGTTGAGTAACAACAATGTTGTTGATCCATCCTCAGTTTTCTCCTATCACAGCCATTAAACTCTGTAACTGTTTTAAAGTCACCATTGGCCTCATGGTGTAATCCCTGAGCGGTTTCCTTCCTCTCCAGCAACTGAGTTGGGAGAACACCTGTATCTTTGTAGTGACTGGGTGTATTGATACACTAACTACACCATGCTCAAAGGGATATTCACTGTCTGCTTTTGACATTTTTACCCATCTATAGATTCCCATCTTTGCAAGGCATTGGAAAGTATCCCTGTTTTTTGTGGTTGAATCTATATTTGAAATGCACTGCTTGACTGAGGGACCTTGCAGACAATTGTATGTGTGGGGTACAGAGATGAGAGTCATTCAAAAATCATGTTAAACACTATTATTGCACACAGTGAGTCCACGCAACTTATGTGACTTGTCAAGCACAGTTTTACACCCAAACTTATTTAGGCTTGCCATAACAAAGGGGTTACTTATTGACTCGACATTTCAGCTTTTCAATTTTAATTCATTAAAAACAGAATTCCTCTTTGACATTATGGGGTATTGTATGTAGGCAAGTGACAAACAACATCTCAATGTAATACATGTTTTATTCAGGCTGTAACACCACAGAATGTAGAAAAAGTCAGGGGGTGTGAATACTTTCTGAAGGCACTGTTTGGTGTGCGTTTCATGTACCTGTGTTTTTTTTTCTGTGTGTGTGTATTTGTGTTTTGCCTGGGTGCGTATTTGCTGTGTGTTTTATCTGTCTGGGGTGGGTCTGTGTTTTGTCCGTATGTCTCCATATCCCTGTGTTCTCCTCCATCAGATGGGCAGTGGTCAGACTCCTGGAGAGCTCTTGACTCCTCTGGTCCTGAACTCCATCCTGAGTAAGGCTCTTCAGTACAGTCTTCATGGAGACAGTTCTCTGGCCCCTAACTTCACCTTCGCCCTGCGCTTCCTCCCGGAGACCTTCCACCCTCACGCCCCCGACGCACTCAACTGCCTGGAGCTACGGTACAAGGTCAGAGGAGAGGGAGTGTACTTTTGTGTGCAGTAGATTGCTGACCTCACTGAAATTGTGACGTAGTACTGTTCTTGGTATGGAAAATATCGGAAAACAGTTTGACCCTCTTGAATTCATTTGGAGAGCGGCTTTTCGAAGACTGAATAATGATTTTTCACAAAAGTCCCCCCCCCCCCCGCCGATTAATCTCCTGCATCCCCTTTTCTACCCTCCCTCGGTTACATCTGACCCTCATACTCTATCTTTCTCTCCCTCCCTCTGTCTCTCAGGTGGACTGGCCGTTGAACATCATAATCACAGACAGCTGTATGAACAAGTACAACCGTCTGTTCTCCTTCTTGCTGCAGCTCAAACACATGGTGTGGAGCCTCAGAGACGTCTGGTTTCACCTCAAGAGGACTGGTAAGGGCTCCATCTCTGTAAATGAAGGGGGAAAAAAGCCCTGTAGAAAGGGAATTATGGAAAAAAAGCCCTGTAGAAAGGGAATTATGGAAAAAAAGCCCTGTAGAAAGGGAATTATGGAAAAAAAGCCCTGTAGAAAGGGAATTATGGAGAAAAAAGGGAACTATGCGAAGAAAGGGAATGAGGAAAGAAAGACATACCGCTGCTCTCAAGTCTTTTAATACAACTGCACGAAGGAGCAGCATATTAAAGCACGAAGGAGCAGCATATTTCATGTGCAGGCTTTTCTTTATTTTATAGCTCCAGTCATAATTATACCACGACCCAAAAGTAACGTGTGCCTGTGTCCCCCCCAGCGCTGGTGAAAGGGGCGGGCCGCTCGGTGCAGTTCCGCCAGCTGCAGCTGTACAGACATGAGATGCAACACTTTGTGAAGGTGATCCAGGGATACATCGCTAACCAGATCCTGCAGGTGTCCTGGTTAGAGTTCACCACCAAGCTGGCCAGTGCCTCGGACCTGGACGCCATACACCGCATACACGCCGACTACCTCAACAGAGCTATCTTCAGGTTAGAGACATATACACACACACTGACTACCTCAACAGAGCTATCTTCAGGTTAGAGACATATATACACACACACACACACACTGACTACCTCAACAGAGATATCTTCAGGTTAGAGACATATACACACACACACACTGACTACCTCAACAGAGATATCTTCAGGTTAGAGACATATACACACACACACACTGACTACCTCAACAGAGCTATTTTCAGGTTAGAGACATATATATACACACACTGACTACCTCAACAGAGATATCTTCAGGTTAGAGACATATATACACACACACACACACACACACACACACACTGACTACCTCAACAGAGCTATCTTCAGGTTAGAGACATATACATACACACACACACACTGACTACCTCAACAGAGCTATCTTCAGGTTAGAGACATATACACACACACACACACACACACTGACTACCTCAACAGAGCTATCTTCAGGTTAGAGACATATATACACACACTGACTACCTCAACAGAGATATCTTCAGGTTAGAGACATATATACACACACACACACACACACACACACACACACACACACACACACACACACACTGACTACCTCAACAGAGCTATCTTCAGGTTAGAGACATATACACACACACACTGATTACCTCAACAGAGCTATCTTCAGGTTAGATGACAGCCTACCCTAGCCAAACCCGGACAACGCTGGGGAAATTGTACGCTGCCCTATGGGATTCCCCATCACGGCCGGTTGTGATACAGCCTGGAATCGAACCAGGGTCTGTAGTGACGCCTCTAGCACTGAGATGCAGTGCCTTAGACCGCTGCGCCATTCGGAAGCCTACATCTTTCCTTAATTGAATTCTGTATCCGTTTTCTCTCCTCCCCTCCCAGGGGTCTGCTGACAGAGAAGGCAGCTCCAGTCATGAACATCATCCACAGTATCTTCAGCCTGATCCTGAAGTTCCGGGCCCAGCTGATCGCACAGCCCTGGGACAGCCAGCAGGGGGAGGCAGTGCACCCCAGCTTCATCGCCATGCAGCAGTCATACAACACTTTCAAATACTACTCCCACTTCCTCTTCAAAGGTAAGGACCGGGTCAACGCCTCACTGACCTCTGGTGACCTTTCTAATGAGAGTTGAGGGTAGTTTCTATATGGAGAAAGTGATATGTTCAATTCCAAATCAACAACTGACAGTCCTTTTTCCTGAACACCTCTTGTTGCAGTGGTTAGTTTGTAACTGGGTAGAGTAGAATCAATGTTATTGTTCACATACACATATTTAGCAGATGTTATTGCAGGTGTAGAGAAATGCTTGTGTTTCTAGCTCCAACAGTGCAGTAATATCTAACAATACTCGACAATACACACATCTAAAAGTAAAAGAATTGAGTTAAGAAATGTAGAAATATTAGGATGAGCAATGTCGGAGTGGCATTGACTAAAATACAGCATATACATATGACATGAGTAAAACAGTATGTAAACATTATTAAAGTGATTAGTGATTCCATGTCTACGTACATAGTGCAGCAGCCTCTAAGGTGCAGGGTTGAGTAACTGGGTGGTAGCCGGCTAGTAACAGTGACTAAGGTACTGGGTGGAGGCCGGCTAGTGATGACTATTTTAACAGTCTGATGGCCTTGAGATAGAAGCTGTTTTTCAGTCCCTCGGTCCCAGCTTTGATGCACCTGTACTGACCTCGCCTTGTGGGTGAACAGGTCGTGGCTCGGGTGGCTGAGGTCCTTGTTGATCTTCTTGGCCTTCCTGTGACACTGGGTGCTGTAGATGTCCTGGAGGGCAGGCAGTGTGCCCCCGGGGATGTGTTTGGCGGACCACACCACCCTCTGGAGAGCCCTGTGGTTGCGGGCGGTGCAGTTGCCGTACCAGGCGGTGGACCAGCCCGACAGGATGCTCTCAATGGTGCATCTATAAAACTTTGAAGGTCTTACGGGCAAAGCTGAGTTTCTACAGCATCCTGACGTTGAAGAGGTGGTGTTGCGCCTTCTTCACCACACGGTCTGTGTGGGTGGACCATTTTAGATTGCCAGTGATGTGTACGCCGAGGAACTTGAAGCTTTTCACCTTCTCCACTGCGGTCCCGTCGTCGACGTGGCTGGGGGGGCGTGCTCCCCCTACTGCCTCCTAAAATCCACGATCAGCTCCTTTTTTGTTTTGTTGCACCACTCCGCCAGGGTCCTCACCACCTCTGTAGGAAGTCTCATCATTGTTGGTAATCAAGCCTACTAGCTGTGTTGTCTGCAAACATGATGATTGAGTTGGAGGCGTGCGTGGCCACGCAGTCCTGGGTGAACAGGGAGTAGGGGAGGGAGCTGAACATGCACCCTTGTGGGGACCCTGTGGTGAGGATCAGCGGAGTTTAGGTGTTGTTGCTTACCTTCGCCACCTGGGGGCAGCCAGTCAGGAAGTCCAGGACCCAGTTGCAGAGGGCGGGGTTCAGACCTTAATGGAGGGTACTATGATGTTAAAGGCTGAGCTAGAGTCAATGAACAGCATTCTTACATAGGTATTCCTCTTGTCCAGATGGGTTAGGGCAGTGTGATGTTGATTGCATTGTCTGTTGATCTATTGGGGCGGTAAGCAAATTGAAGTGGATCTAGGGTATCAGGTAAGGTGGAGGTGATATGATCCTTAACTAGCCTCTCAAAGCACTTCACGATGACAGAAGTGAGTGCTATGGGGCGATTAGTCATTTCAGTTACCTTTGCTTTCTTGGGTACAGGAACAATGGTGGACATCTTGAAGTATGTGGGGACAGCAGACAGGGATAGGGAGATTGAATATGTCCGTAAACACTCTAGCCGGCTGGTCTGCGCATGCTCTGAGGACGCCGTCTTAAACGTCTTACTCACATCTGCCACGGAGAATGAGAGCCCGCAGTCCTCAGGAGCGGGCCGTGTCGGTGGCACTGTTATCCTCCAAGCGGGCGAAGGTGTTTAGCTTGTCTGGGACCAAGACGTCAGTGTCCACGACGTGGCTGGTTTTCCCTTTGTAATCCGTGATTGTCTGGAGTCCCTGCCACATACGTCTCGTGTCTGAGCCGTTGAATTGCGACTCCACTTTGTCTCCGTACTGACGTTTTGCCTGTTTGACTGCCTTACGGAGGACATAACTGCACTGTTTTGTATTCAACCATATTCCCAGTCACCCTGCCGTGGTTAAATGCAGATGGTTCGCAACTTCATGTTTTTAGTCCCATTTTATCTTACATCCCCTCTCTGAAAAGTGTCATGTTAGTTAGTCCTTTAACCAACCAGGCAAATGGCTAGAATCTCTCTCTGTGGTGTCTCCTCAGTGGTGACCAAGCTGGTGAACCGAGGATATCAGCCTCACCTGGAGGACTTCCTGCTCCGCATCAACTTCAACAACTACTACAAAGACTCCTGAACGTACGTGTGTAGAACGCTGTGTGTGCCTGTGTTGTAGATCATCAGAGTAGGCCTCGTAGGTGTCTAAACCAATGATGCGTTGAATATTATGTACGTCTGTACAAATCTCTCCCCCACACCCATTGCAGTTTGTGGTAATGTATATTTGTGGCATGAATAATATACCGTATTAAAGAAACTACATGAGTTGTATTTACATTTTTAAATGTACCTCAACGACCTGTTTGACAGCTTCAATGTGCCTGACCATACAGTATTATGCCTCCTGTCCACAATGGTGTCTGCTATCAAAGTCAGTGATAACCCCATGCCCCTAACAAACGCTAGCCAAAGCTCAGGTGCCTCTCCTCTGCCCACCCCATTCCTAAGCCCTGTGTGTCAATTAAAGAAATGCTTCATTTTGTGATGTAAAAACAAAACACTTAAAAGGAGTAATAAAATGTCACTTATTTATTAAAGATTGCATGTTAACATTTTTGGAAAACTATAGGTCAAACAATGAATGTAAAGTTATGTGGGGGGGGAGCAGTCATACAACCAAAGGTCATTTACAAAAGAGACATTCCAGCAAAAGAGAGCATTGCACTTGCATTTTTCTTTTTACATTTTCCAGATAGCTTGTATACATCTTCCCTGTTTCCAACTCAGCATGCAAGTAAACACCTTGGTCAACACTGAATGACCTTGCGGTCCACGCAAAGTCAAGCTTTGACCAATTGTCATTATTATTCCACAATAATACAATACAATGACGTTTAGTAGAAAAACTCAGCAAAAAAAGAAGCGTCCCTTTTTCAGGATTCTGTCTTTCAAAGATAATTAGTAAAAATCCATATAACTTCACAGATCTTTATTGTAAAGGGTTTAAACACTGTTTCCAATGCTTGTATAATGAGCCATGAACAATTAATGAACATGCACCTGTGGAACGGTCGTTAAGACAATAACAGTTTAGACGGTAGGCAATTAAGGTCACAGATATGAAAATTTAGGACACTAAAGAGGCCTTTCTACTCACTCTGAAAAACACCAAAAGAAAGATGCCCAGGGTCCCTGCTCATCTGCGTGAACGTGCCTTAGGCATGCTGCAAGGAGGCATAATGACTGCAGATGTGGCCAGGGCAATACATTGCGATGTCCATACTGTGAGACGCCTAAGACAGCGCTACAGGGAGACAGGACGGACAGCTGATCGTCCTCGCAGTGGCAGACCACGTGTAACAACACCTGCACAGGATCGGTACATCCGAACATCACACTTGCGGGACAGATACAATGGCAACAACAACTGCCCGAGGTACACCAGGAACGCACAATCCCTCCATCAGTGCTCAGACTGTTTGCAATCGGCTGAGAGAGGCTGGACTGAGGGCTTGTAGGCCTGTTGTAAGACAGGTCTTCACCAGACATCACTGGCAACAACGTCGCCTATGGGCACAAACCCACCGTCGCTGGACCAGACAGGACTTGCAAAAAGTGCTCTTCACTGACGAGTCGTGGTTTTGTCTCACCGGGGGTGATGGTCGAATTTGCGTTTATCGTCGACGGAATGAGCGTTACACCGAGGCCTGTACTCTGTGGAGGGTCCGTCATGGTCTGGGTCAGTGTGTCACAGCATCATCGGACTGAGCTTGTTGTCATTGCAGGCAATCTCAATGCTGTGCGTTACAGGGAAGACATCCTCCTCCCTCATGTAGTACCCATCCTGCAGGCTCATCCTGACATGACCCTCCAGCATGACAATGCCACCAGCCATACTGCTCGTTCTGTGCGTGATTTCCTGCAAAACAGGAATGTCTGTTCTGCCATGGCCAGCGAAGAGCCCGGATCTCAATCCCATTGAGCACGTCTGGGATCTGTTGGATCGGAGGATGAGGGCTAGGGCCATTCCCCCCCCCAGAAATGTCCGGGAACTTGCAGGTGACTTGGTGGAAGAGTGGGGTAACATCTCACAGCAAGAACAGAGATGCACTGCAGTACTTAATGCAGCTGGTGGCCACACCAGAGACTGACTTACTTTTGATTTTTGACCCCCCCTTTGTTCAGGGACACATTATTCCATTTCTGTGGAACTTTTTCAGGTTTGTCTCAGTTGTTGAATCTTATGTTCATACAAATATTTACACATGTTAAGTTTGCAGAAAGTAAATGCAGTTGACAGTGAGGATGTTTATTTTTTTGCTGAGTTTACAAGCCCTATTCAATCAGATCTGCTTTAGCCGACATCCACATAGCGGATGTTTTTGCGGTGTCGCCTGTTAGAGCTGTCAAATCCATAAGCGGCTCCTGGCATTATACCCACAGTGGACATTGCCACTGGCTGCACGCAGTCGCATTAAATAAATCCCATGCAGCCTTGTTTATTAGGCTGATTAGAAATCCACATTATTTAGTTTAATGATTTTCAATTTGTGTGTAATTATTTCTTTATATACACTTTCTGGTTCTGAACTTCTAATCGAGTGGGGCGGGTGTGGCCGGATTCGTCTATGTTGAGCCGCGGGACACAGGTCTATGGCCCGTGACGTAAACGGGCAAAAGCAGTGAGGGAGGAGAGTCCGTCTCAAATCAAACAGTAATCTGCACCACTCTGTCATGTTGTCAACAAGGCAGCATGGTGCATCGTCCAGAAACATACATCCCTTTTCCATAAAATGTTTGAATTTTCAAACAAATTTTAATTGGGAAGGCAGATAAGGCTTTTTATCAAAATTAATCACTTTTGCATGTGAAAACACAGAATCCTACTCATTACTCCACGTGCTTAATTATGTCACTTTTGTTTTGAGCCAACTTCGCCGGGGGCTTTGAATGGGGCACCTGGCTCATGCCCTGGCGGTGAAAAACAAACCTGCACAGGTGCCCGGGCGAGATTAATCAAATCCCCCTGAGTGATCGCAAGAGCAGCTGCTCACCGATTCGACAGAACTAACGCAGTTCCACCTCCAAAAACATCCGCTATGCAGCTGTCTGCTATCGCCGGTTAACGCTTGATCCGATTGAATCTAGGCCTTAGTCTTGTTTAGATTGCCTACCATTCACCAATAGAGGAATGCTATTCTGCTTACTTGCGGTTGGTTAATGGAACAAGTCAGGAGATATTCTGTATCTGATTTTTGTTCAGTACCAAAGGCAGACAGTCTAGACACCTTCCCACTGCAAGCACATCATAAAATAATTAATGCACTGTATTACTCATGTTATACTGATTCAGAAAATAACAGACCTCTATGTAGTCTTCCATGTTTGACATATAGGTCATATTTACTTTGCGAAGGCCGTTGAAAAAAAATGTTGACATATTTTCACACACCAAGTACCATCCGAAGTAGTAAGGAATGTTGCCAAATAAAGCTCCAAGCAGGTTCTATAGGTAGTGGTTTATAAAATACAAAATAGCATTAAGGAAATGGACGGGACAATGTTCTGCACAATGTGCCTATCATTTTACTGTATGGCATTTTGGTTTCTGCCCTACCATAACTCATTCATACTCCCAAACAGGCTTCTATGCCACCATGCCCACTGTTCGAAGACACATATGGTTGGTTCATTATTATCTATTGCTGCCTCCCAGACAACAAGGAATAGGAGTTTAGCGTCACATGGTACGCCAAAATTCTGACTATACAGTACCTTCACCTGTCCTTCCTTCATTGAGATTAAAACCTTACTTCATAAATGTTGCCAGATAATATCTGAAGTCAGTGCATTCTGCTACAGACATCAAGCCTTTGATTAAATAGAAACCTTGGAAGTCCATTATGGTCTCGTTGGAATGAAAGATGTACAGTATAAATGTCATATGAAGTGCTGCTGACAAGACCTACATGTAAGTCATCATAGCCAGCCATCTCTACACAATATTATACTGCAGCATTATTAACACTAGTACCACTAAACTCAAAGCTATGAAATGGAAACCTATTCATGCTGGAGAAAGGGATTTAAACTGATAGTTTAAACTGACAGGATGGCTGAGGATATTAATTCCACCAGGGAAAATAAAGGGATAAAATAGTCAACCTAAACATTGTCCCTTTTGTACATCACTTCAGTGGTCATGAGAGAGAGACACCATATAAACCCAGGGGGTTTTCCTGGTCAACATGTACCAGACTAGAGCCAGGGGGAAGGGCTCATGAGAACATCGAAACCCCACGTGAGGAGGTGTTTTGTGGGAGAACCTCTGACTCGCTCTCCCCTGGTCCTGGTACCGTGAGGCATGGCTAGGCCTCAGACTCCTCCTCATCCGCTGCTCCTCCGTTAGCCGTGTCACCCGTCTCGCTGTCCAGCAGGAGGAACTTGCCATCGTTGGTCAGAGGCATGTTTTTCATCAGCTGAGCTAGAGCCTCCGGGTCCTACACACACACACACACACACACACACACACACACACACACACGAGTGAGATTCAGATGCATAGAAATACCAAACATTATAGGGTTAGATTGAGAATTCAAAAATGTAGATTTTAAAACGAACCTTCTTTGCTTCTATAATATCCTTCCCCAAGCTTATCGTGTAACATATCTGTGAATAAAGAGATGACACGAATTACACTGTGGAACTGACTAACCCACGGCAAGTAAACGACATGTAAACCCACATAAGGAATGTGTTTTATGATACCTACCTTCTCGCCCTCCGTGTTGCTCTCGAAGACAAACGCACTAAAGGAGGGCTCTCCCTCCTCGGTCCCCTCGCTCCAGTCTCGCCCCTCAACCACGAAGCCCATCAGCCTGCCGTTCTCCTGGTGGGCCGCAAACTGGGTCACCTCCTGTAGCTGGAACTGAGGGGGGAGGAAGGAATTCGTTCATACTGAATACCTACTGCTATCACCAGGAATGAAGCACTAGGTAACAGACAATACACATTCATTACATAGATCACTATCAGAGTCAGAGGCTCATAATAATGGCTGGAACGGAGCGAACGGAATGGCATCAAACCGTGTGTTTAATACCATTCCACTCATGCCATTACCACGTTCCCGTCCTCCCCAATTAAGGTGCCACCAACCTACAGTGATCAGCGTCCACTAAGGAAGATTTCCATGGAACTTACACTGATTCTTGTGACTTGTGTCCGGGGGTCAATCAACCTGTCGTAAAGAAAACACAATTTCTCAACATAGCAAGCAGAGCCGATGCATAGTGGCAATGTTAAGCTCCCTAGGCACTTCCATGGGCCTCCTGTCTGCCCTGTGTTTGTACCTAAGACAGCTGCTGGTAACCATGAGATGGGACTCTGTGGTTCTGAAGATGTTGTGGATGGCTCGAGCCGCCAGCACCTGTCTCATGGCCTCATAGATCACTTCCTGGGTTTGTCCCGACCGCACCGCCATGGAGCCCAGGAACCGCACCGCAAACACCTGCTGCAGCAGGGAGTCTGCGGACAGAGAGGATCATGGGATATGTAGTGCACAAGAGTATGGCACCAATGAAAACTGGACTGGAGACACTCCTACCATCGCTTTCAGGGGAGCAGTCGTCATCTGTTTCTCCGAATGGGTTTGTACGCCTGTCAGGGAGGAAATGCACACTATTCAACCTGGTAGTGCTATTATTGGACAAATTAGCAAACAGGAAATGGTTCTGACACACCAGCCCCTATGGTGTCGGTTTTACCTCCCTCCGACCCTGTTCTGGTCCTGGAACTCCGAGGCAGGCAGCATGATGTCAAACTGGATGGGTGTCCCTGGAACTATCAGGTCCTCTGGCTCAGGAGTACTGGAGCTCTTCTGGGACGCACTGATGGAGGACTGCACCCCACCTGGCTTAGCCCTGCAGAGAGAGGGTGGGAGAGGACGAGAGAGAGAGGGGGAGGGTGGGAGAGGACGAGAGAGAGAGGACAACAGAGGGAGGGAGAGGGTGACAGAGGGAGGGAGAGGGCGACAGAGGGAGAACGAGGGAGAGAGGACGAGAGAGAGAGAGAGAGGGAGGGAGGGAGGGGACGAGAGGGAGGGAGGGAGGGGGACGAGAGAGAGAGAGAGAGAGGGGGAGGGAGGGGACGAGGGAGGGAGGGAGGGAGGGAGGGAGGGGACGAGGGGGGAGGGGGACGAGGGAGGGAGGGAGGGGACGAGGGGGACGAGAGAGAGAGGGGGAGGGGACGAGAGGGAGGGAGGGGACGAGAGAGAGGGAGGGAGGGAGGGAGGGGGAGAGAGAGAGGGAGGGAGGGAGAGAGGGAGGGAGGGAGGGGGAGAGAGAGAGGGAGGGAGGGAGGGGGAGAGGGAGGGAGGGAGGGGATGAGAGAGGGAGGGACGAGAGAGAGGGAGGGAGGGGATGAGAGGGAGGGAGGGACGAGAGAGAGGGAGGGAGGGGATGAGAGGGAGGGAGGGGACGAGAGAGAGGGAGGGAGGGGACGAGAGAGAGGGAGGGGACGAGAGAGAGGGAGGGGACGAGAGAGAGGGAGGGAGAGGACGAGAGAGGGAGTGAAAGAGATTTTTTGTATAAGTATGATGAGTACACGATCAGAATTCCTGAAATAACACATGCCGATACTCTTTATTTTCCAGGAAAAGCAAGGTGTTTCCTCTGCATGAGAGGCTAACCTGTCTGGGTTGGGCGAGCCCTCTCCTCTCCTCTCAAAGCTGGTGATGGGCGTGACCGCCTGGATGGCTGTTTGGTTCAGTCTGATGGCCACTGCCTACAGAGGGGAACAGGGTGGAGCTTCTGTCATTACACTGTAATAATAATAACAGTCCTAACATTATGCTCTGTGAGTAATATATGATGCCACAAAAGGGCGTAGTTTGGCTAATTCTATTGAAAACATAGGTTGAGGCAGGCACAGCAGATGTCTGATCAAATACACCGAGCATACAAAACATTAAGATCACCTGCTCCTTCCATGACAGACTGACCAGGTAAAAGCTATGATCCCTTATTGATGTCACTTGTTAAATTCACTTCAAATCAGTGTAGATGAAGGGGAGGAGACAGGTTAAAGAAGGATTTTTAAGCTTTGAGACAATTGAGTCCTATTGCGTGTGTGTGTGCGCCATTCAGAAAGTGAATGGACAAGACAGCATTTTTAAGTGCCTTAGAACGGAGTGTGGTATTATGTACCTATCGCACAGGTTTGTGTCAAGAACTGCAACGCTGTTGGGTTTTTCACGCTCAACAGTTTCCTGTGTGTCTCAAGAGTAGTCCACCACCCAAAGGACATCCAGTCAAATTGACACACCTGTAGGAAGCATGAGTCAACATGGGCCGGCATCCCTGTGGAACGCTTTCGACACCTTGTAGAGTCCATTCCACTCCGAATGAAATGTTGAGAGAATGCCAAGAGTGTGCAAAGCTGTCATCAAGACAAAGGGTGGCTACTTTCAAGATTCTCATATATTACCCCTTTTTTGGTTACTACATGATTCTATAGGTGTTATTTCATAGTTTTGATGTCTTCACTATTCTACAATGTAGAAAATAGTAAAAATAAAGAAAAACCTTGAATGAGTAGGTGTGTCCAAACTTGACTGGTACTGTATATCAGACATTCATAACAGGCTATGTACACCATATAGGCCTATCAAAAGTATCAATTGGAAGCAGTACTTGACCTTACACTGACCCACCAGTTGTTTGCATCATACTTCCTAGTCTGATTTGAGCCAGATTTAGAATATTCCAAACGTAACAAGAAGCCAACAAATTACAGAGGGGCACTAGGGAGTCACGAGGGCAGAGAGGAAGCAACAGAACAGACGATGCATTTGTTAATGTATACAAATGATGGCAAAGCACACATCCAAACACGCAGAACCTGCTGGTGCATGCACACGTAAGCATGCATACACACACAGTATAGATAGATCGTCTGTGTTGCTATGTGCAGGGGGAATGGGTGGAAGTTCAACTGGGTCGAAGTAGCAGCCTCTGATAATGTGGACTCCTCAGGGTCATTAGATAAGACTAGGTCTGTGTCATAAAACACTAAAATCACAGTTCAGACATATCTCATGGGAGCTACAGTATCATCTCTAAAACAATCAGGAAATGTGCTAAAAACAAGACCAGACCGGACTCTGGAGCTGGAAACATCCTGTCCTCTATCAGTCAATTACCGTGCCCACAGAAATCGCATTGCCCTGTTGCTACTCAGAATGGGCTTGGTTTAAAAACAAAAGGGTGTGTCCTCGCCTTATCACAACATACAGATAGATGTGAGTTTGATACAGAAGGAAAATAATCCTGCAGTAACAGGAAATGTGAATTATTATGTAGATTGTAATTCATGGACATTTGTGTAGGGGTTGGTAAAAAATTTTGTAAAGGAAAATCAAGTCTGAAATGTCAAAGTGGAAATTACAAACTTCAGAAGCCTTTTTAAACCTCAAATACACTACACGTTTAAAATGTCCTGCATTGCAGGAAAGTTCTGTGACAGGGTGATCAAATTAAGATCCACATAGTATTGATTATTCATCACAACTGCTTTTAAGTGCTAGGAAAAATGACTGATTTACCACTACTTCATTTTAGTTGATAAGTATCGTTATAACCAGCTGGTTCTAGAGGTGGTTATATAATATGTACTTTACCTCAGGGTTGTCAGTCAGGTAGATCTGTCGGGAAATGTTGTTCAAAGTGCAAATCCACTAGGGAGAAGAAACAGAAGTTAGTATTAGACTAGTATTGGCCGTATTAGACGGCCATCTCTCAACAAACATCAGAGATTTCAAATAGTTCCTCTGCTTGTGACAAGCAAGCCAGAAAAACGAACATGAATGAATGTGCAGCAATGGCTTTTAACACATGGATGAAAGAAGCCTAGAAAACAAACAGATACAAAAGATTTGACTGATATGATACATACTTCCTCATATTCCTTTTTGCTCTCTGCTTGTAGAGTCATTGACCTGCAACATCACAAGAACAAAAATTAAAGCACATTGTTTTGTAGGACAATACAACTTATTCTCACAACTCTGTGTTGGACCATGGTCTTGGGGAGGTTCAGTGAAGGTTTAGCGTACGTTTTACCGGAGGGGGAGGTGATCTGAAAACAGTAGCGTCTGTCCTCGCACTCTACGGCCATGACGGAGCTGTTATCCAGGTCCAGCACCATGCCCCCTGCCACAGCCCCTCGTGGCTGGCACATGAGGTTCCCTCCCTGGGTAAAGAAGTAAAGGCGGTCCCAGGCTGTTGTCACCAGGCCCGTCTTACTGTGAGGGAAAGCAGGACAGGACCGTATTCATTAGTGTACACCATAGCAAAAAGTCGAAAAAAAACTTTTGAAAACGAGAACAAGCGTTCAGGCAGTCCCTCCTGCCGTTTTGGCCCGTTTGCTTCCGTTTTGTTCCTAGTGAATACGACCCAGGTCACAGATTTGGAGCAGCTGCCGTCTCCGTGACTCAGCGAATGGACCTAAAATTGGAAATCTACAGCAAAAGCACTCAGAAAGTGCTGAGAAGTCAAATCAAGAAACTTCTCTACAATTATGTATGGATGACTCAGATGACATGGATGTGTCATTAAATAAAATTGCTTTCTGCAGAACGTTTTCTTTTGTGCTGCAGACATTTGTCAAAGACTGGCAAAGTATATGAGGAAAAGACTGCATCTGACAGCTCTGGCATTTTAATGTCATTTGACATTTTAGTCATTTAACAGACGCTCTTATCCAGAGCGATTACAGGAGCAATTATGGTTAAGTGCCTTGCTCAAGGGCACATCGACAGATTTGTCACCTAGTCGGCTCGGGGATATGAATCAGCGATCTTTCGGTTACAGTCCCAATGCTCTTAACCGCTAGGTTACTTGCCTGCCTTTACTAAAGCACAATGTTGGTTCTGCAATTCTACCTTCTTATATGTAACCAGAATTGTAGCTGACAGCCAGGGCTGACAAACAAATAGTTTTCTCTGAAGTACAATGAGTGTAACATTGAGACACATTTTTATTGGAGTGTAATGGATTAAAAACAGGCGCAACTAAAGTTTCCTTTGATCGGGTCTTTTGTGTATTCCCTTAGACACCAGAAAGACCTGAAACCATCAAACAAGGAGAAGAGACATCAGATACATGATAGACACATTTTAAGAAAACAACCTTGAAACAATGAAATCAAAGTTATCCTTACTTCCTGATATTGAGGTAGCCTGCCTTCTGTATAAGCGTGCGGTTGACTGGGACGGGGTCACGGTCGGGCATGTACACAGTATCCTCCATGGAGAGCAGCTCTCGCTGGGTCACACGCATGGCCTCAGCCTCCGAGTCCAACTGAGCCTGGATACTTTGTGTCATGCTGGACACTGACACCAGGAAGCTGTCCATTTTCTTCGAGACTAGATCCATGCCTTTCTTATAGAAATGGATCTGAGAGGGACACAAAGACAGAAGACATCTGTGCATTCATTGCTTCTCCAGTTCTGACTTGCTGTGGGACCACAGCAATGTGTGCTATCCTGGTTTATTTACATACTGTAGTTGACTTGAGGTAGGAATAAAGTGTGTGTTGATATTGGTTTAATGACTGGTTTACTACTTGTAGTAGGGGTTTGGGTGTGTGTTTGTGTTGGCTATGGTGGTTGTACCTGGGCCTGTGTGTATCCTAGCATGGGCTCCAGCATAGCTACTCTCTTGCGGTACTGCAGGGCATTGAGGGCACAGTAATACTGCATGGAGGCCTGGTGTTGCTTCCTCCTGGAGTAGGCCACCTCCCCCACCAACTCTGCCTTCACCTGCACCACAACACAGTAGTTCGTGAGACACAAACACACACACACAAGCATATGTGCTCACACGCACGCAAGTAATTAATAACCCAAATACCCAGTTAATCAGTGGGAGAGCTAAATAGAGCAACGTCACCTCAACTGAAGTATGTCATGACCTCTCAACTATTATGAGGCAGTTATACAATAGCACATGTCATCTAATAGTACCAGCTTTACTGACTTTGTTGTCCCCATGGGGGCATTTTGTTGCAGTATCATGTACACATTTAAAGTGGCATTTAAATACAGTAGAAAACAAATTGACAATAAAACATTCATAACAGTTACGTAGCAATAAGAAGAGACTAGCCTGCTGGCCTTACTGGGTTGATAGGAACATTAGCCCAAGCTGTTTAGGAGGGATATCACACCTGGCACAAATTATTATCTAGTTCTGTTTTTCCTGTGTGGGGCGGGTAGTTCAAAGTCTGGGTACAGGGGGTGGCATGGGTCTAAAATTATTTTGTGAGCTTCGCTGAGGGCCCTGACCCTTAAAAATATCTCATCCAAGCCCACAGACACTTCCAGTGCATTGTTGTACTGTTAGAGGTTTGACTAGTACACATCAGTCCCCATCACTACCTTCTCATTCTCCTTCTTCTTGGGCAGTCTGCTGTACTTGACCATGGCAGCCTCGTGCTCTGTGAAGGGGAAGGTTGTAGACATGAGTCTGACGATCAGCTGCTGTGTTACAACAGCTCCGAAAACAAAATCAGATCACATGCTGGAACATACGTACCATCAGAGGCGATGCCAAATACCTCTCTTAACGTGCTTATCTCTGAGAAGTCAAATAGAGACTCCGTGTCAAAAACCATGACAACGCAAAAGGTCAGCGTCAAACACACGGAAATTGTATTCAAAATGTGTGAAAGCAACGGGCTGATAAGCAGGTGTTTGTAAATTGTGTCTACCTGTAAGGTCTTTCTCTCTGAACTGGATCATGGGGAAAATCATTCTGTCAGCCATCTGAGAGGCCAGCTCTGAGTGTAGTGTGTTCAGCTGGGTAGAACAGAGACAGACACACTCAGCCTTACACCAAAACTAAATGACCCAGAGGCACCCTCGGCTCTCCTGTAATCCTTGAAAACAGCAGGGGATGATTGATTGTGGTTCAAAAATGAGTTCAAAAGTAGTTAATTCAAATGACTGATCAGAATCAGAATGTGGTGATCAATCTCCATTCTGCAATTTGAGAGCCAGCCAAAACACATTTTCTTGGTCTGCAGATTAATTTAATCCTGTAATTTGTTATCAATATTAAGCATAATACCCTATGCGGCTATCCTCGACCTGGACTGGTTGGTGCATTTAGTTACTAACAGATTAATTAAATGCGAGTGATATTTAAAGAAGCCGAATTCAGAAATGCTAAATAATCTATCAAGTAAACACTGTGGAAAACCTAAAACCTCTTCAGTTTATTGTGGACTGTGGAACAAAGGTCAGAGCGGGATTAGGTATAACCTGCAGGGAGATGGATGTGTGCTCTAGGCAAGAGTTGTTGGGCTAGAAGGGCAAACAATGACCTCATTCCTTTGTGGCTGTTCTAATGCCACTCCACCACAGGCTAGCAAGGCCCCCTGCTGCTCAGTCCATCCGTCCAAACACTCCCACCACTAGACTACACCTCCAGGCCAGCCAGAGTGATTCTCTATCTGGCTACACCTTCACCCGTCTACCTCTCTCATCCTGGCAGCCTGCGCCCCATAGCCTCTACAGAGAATTTATCAAAGCGCCAATGATGAAATGTGTGCATTGGAATAATAAGGGGAAACCTATTATTCAACTCCCAATTTATATAAATGTGACAGGTTATTTTTGGTATATAAAATGTTTGTTTCCTTCTTACCTCCATAGATTCCAAGACTGTTGCAATACATATACATGCAATACACCCCCTATATGCGCACAAACACAGTAACACAAACACACGCGCACTGATGCATGAGCCTCACCTCCACCACAGTTTTGGCAAATTGTTGCAGTGTGCTGATCACCTCCTCATCACCTTTACCAAGGGCAAAATTCTGGAGGGAAAAAAAGACAGTGACTTAAACATTCCAAAAAGCACTTCCTCTAGCACATTCCAAAGAGTAATACACTTGAGGCTATTACGTTAAAAATACACAATTCTCATCAGTGCTGGCATGTTGACTTCTGTTAAAAAGTCAATATGCTTAGAAATCCAATGGTAGAATGCAGAGTTTTGTGCTTTCTGACATAACGTTAGGCAGAAGGTTGCATCAAAATACACTGCAGTTAAGCACATGAGTGTTGTCCAATATTCTCAGTAAGAAAATACTTACTTGCTTCTCATATTCCAGTAGCTGTCTGGACAGCTGTTCTGTAGCCAATCCCATCTCACTCTGACGAACACAGGAAGTGATGTTATTAGCGGTTTATCCCCTGGATGACCCCTCTTACAGGAAACTAACTATCCGAAACGGCACACATCATGCAAACTAAGCTATAGTATGCTCTCATAAAATAAAATCTATGACTCTTCAAATTGGATTGGACATAGGCTTTTGTTCGTGCGTGCGTGTGTGCGTGTTACCTGGGCGCCATACACCCTCTGCATAGACTGAAGCAGCTGGTTGGTGTAGTCTGTGAGTGTTCCCGCATCTTCCTCAAACACACTGAGCAAGGAGCGAGTCTGAAGCAGACAGAGGGACATTTTTTATTTATTTCACCTTTATTTAACCAGGTAGGCAAGTTGAGAACAAGTTCTCATTTACAACTGTGACCTGGCCAAGATAAAGCAAAGCAGTTCGACACATACAACAACACAGAGTTACACATGGAGTAAAACAAACATAGTCAATAATACAGTAGAAAAATAAGTCTATATACAATGTGAGCAAATGAGGTGAGAAGGGAGGTAAAGGCAATAAATAGGCCATGGTTGCGAAGTAAATACAATATAGCAATTAAAACACTGGAATGGTAGATTTGACAGTAGATGAGTGTACAAAGTCGAAATACTGGGGTGCAAAGGCGCAAAATAAATAAATAAATACAGTAGGGGAAGAGGTAGTTGTTTAGGCTATTTATAGATGGGCTATGTACATGTAACCGATGTGAAATGGCTAGTTAGTTAGCGGTGGTGCCCGCTAATAGCGTTTCAATCAGTGACGTCACTCGCTCTGAGACTTGAAGTAGGGTTTCCCCTTGCGTTGCAAGGGCCGCGGCTTTTGTGGCGCGATGGGTAACGCTGCTTCGGTGGGTGTCAGTTGTTGATGTGTGCAAGGGTCCCTGGTTCGAGCCCGGGTTGGGGCGAAGAGAGGGACGGAACCTACACTGTTACATACAGGTGCAGTGATCTGTGAGCTGCTCTGACAGCTGGTGCTTAAAGCTAGTGAGGGAGATAAGTGTTTCCAGTTTCAGTGATTTTTATAATCATTGACAGCCAGGCAGACTGAGAATGACAATAGGATCAACAGGTAGACAGACACTGATAAAGGCCTAATTATCGGGCTAGGCTTTTAAGACCTTTAGCCTGATTGTTCACCTGTTATTAACCTGTAATTGTTTCGATAAAGGTGTGGCGTGGTAAGGGACAGATCGAAATGTAAAGGGGGGAGGGGTGGTCCAAAATAGGGGAGGGTAGTACGTTTTTTCCCTGGTTTACATTTGCTCTTCTGCTCGTATTTTCCCAATAAACAATGGCTATACTTACTTTTGATATTACCCTAATAAAGTTTAGAAACGTTTGTGAAGGTTTGGTATGGTGTGGCTATTATTAAGCTTTAGCTACTGCAGGCCTATGATATGAAGGCAGTGCGCCCCGGCGCTCCAACTGACTGCGACAGTTGAACTTGATAGTTACCTTTATACAATATATTCAGATTTAAAATGACCCTCCTTCTGTACGTCTGTATCTGTATAGGAGAAGCCATCTGACAAAAATAAATGCATGTCAGTGTGTCATAGCATGCCACCATGCTCTGTTGGTCTGGGGTTAGGCCTGAGCTTCTCTTCCTGTATGTATGTATGTATGTATGTATGTATGTGTAACCGATGTGAAATGGCTAGTTAGTTAGCGGTGGTGCGCGCTAGTAGCGTTTCAATCAGTGACGTCACTCGCTCTGAGACTTGAAGTAGGGTTTCCCCTTGGAACGCGGCTTTTGTGGCGCGATGGGTAACGCTGCTTCGTGGGGTGTCAGTTGTTGATGTGTGCAAGGGTCCCTGGTTCGAGCCCGGGTTGGGGCGAAGAGAGGGACGGAACCTACACAGTTACATATGCATGTATGTAAATGTATGTACAGTACCAGTCAAAAGTTTAGACACACCTACTCATTCAAGGGTTTTTCTTTATTTTGACTATTTTCTACATTGTAGAATAATAGTGAAGACATCAAAACTATGAAATAACACATATGGAATCATATTTGACTGGTACTGAATATATAAAAATCATACAGTGGACACCTAAGCCTTTGCATGCAATGCCCTGATACATTTATTGCTCAAATTTGACAGCTGAACCGTGAGGTAGGCAATTATTGTTTTAGGAAAGTAGCCTAAACCTCCCGCCCAAAAAAAGCTTTAAACTCTGGAATGGCATATTGTTTTTAGAAATATTTTTGAATACTCACATGAAAATCTGTCACCAATTGGATGTGAACTATCTATGTGTGTGTGTGTGTGTGTGTGTAAAACATAGGGACCACAATAGAAATAAGTCCCCGACTTTATAGTGAAATCCTGGTCACTTAAAAAAAAATGTATTTTTTTCACTGACCAATAAAATAAAATCAATCAAGCCAATCAATGCAGCAAATAATGACTGGAAAGAAACCTCTGTTACAAAACACCAAAAACATTTATGACTATAGGAGATTGTCAAGCCAAGCCTTTGATACTGGGTAAGCCTACAAGGTAGGAAGGGATGTATTTTCTGTTCGTTGAGATTGACATAGTCTATTTATTGTGGTGTTGAAAACGCAAACCATGATATTGAAGTGCTCCAAGTCAGTATGCTTTGTTTATGTTGTGTAGTGCATTGGCACTGAAACCTCTTGGTGGAAAATGTGTTGCATATATTATATATAATTATAAATATTGCATCAAAATGTTAAAACTCTGATTTTCCCCTGGCTGATCATTGTCTGCAGCCAGCTCTGATTGTAGTGTAATGAAACAAGCAGGGAGACTGAGCTCATCAGTGGTGGTTGGTGAACCCTCAACCTACTGGCTCATAGCCCTGCGTGGCATCGACTGTGACACAAAAGCATGCTGAAGATGCAAAGTCAATATCTACGTTTATAGACACAGGATCACTACAGTTGTTATTTTTGGGCGTAAACATTATTTTGAGTGTTCAATTTATTGTACAGTACATGGGTAGGGTCATGTGAGTTGGTCCAGCCCCTCCGCCCCAGTAAATTTCAATCTGTCCCGAAACTGGAATGGATGCAGCAAAGAGTAACACATCCTTATCTTGTGTATAGGTTCATATTTACACACCATTTTGTAGGCATAGTCTATATTACTATCAGATGCATCTGCATTACATTTTTAAATCGCCACAGTAATGCAATGCAGATGTGCATCTTGACATGTTCTCCTCCCTGGATTTAGAGTGACTCACTCAAATTGATTCCTTGATTTGAAGAGGAAGAACTATGCTGAACTATGCAGAGCTAGACATAAACCCCAGGAATATGTTGCATTTTTATCAAATTCAGAGGAGCCAGCCATAAGCTACATACATAATGAAGAAGACCAGATAATGTGATTTCATGTATGCAGATTTTTCTGACAGCCTATTGTAGCATAAGTGCCAGTGAAGTAGCCTAGGCTAAAGAAATGTAGCCTACATTTGGTTGTGTCTGCAAGTGAACGATATCAGGAATACTCTTAGCCTAACTGATATTAAGTAGTACTACAGTAAGCGTTATTAAGATAGTGTTATTTAAACAGTAAACTGAACCGATTAATTGGATTACATTTCCACACCACCAAAGCTACTGAGGACAATTAGGTTTAGTCAGTGCCTTAAAAAAAGATATTCCACATGTGCAGTCCATTAAGTCCCATAGTTGGGTCGGTTAGCCTATTGACCAATTCCAAGGGATTCTAATACTCAAAAACCCCTCCCACAGCCCGTAAAATAGGCCCGAATCGGGGTATTTTCAGAACCAACAGATATGAACACTTATTTTGTTAAACAAATAATCCAAGTCAATCGCACCCCAAAATAGTCAAAAGAAGACTGTGACTGTCACAATAAACAACTAATCGATGTTGACGCAGACTTTTATTACCATCCGAACTACTAAATTGGGCGATGCGCGACTCATCACGACACTGCTCAAGACTGGACGGGGGAAAGCCCTTCTCGAATCTGGAGCAATATGCAAATTAGAGGCGGGATTTGATCCTGATAACAATTACGACTTGTGACACATTGTATCAACTTTGTATCGGATACATAGCCAATGAGTGGAATAGGCTACATTCCTACAAGAATGAGGCAATTCAAAGCTGTCATTCATCGTCGACCAGAGTACTACAGCCTACAACAGTGGAGCAACAGTGGAGCCGGATTGCCCAATTTGGCATCACCTACAATACCTTTCCTATCAATAACAGCACATAACATTAAATAGTATAGACCTACCTGAGGACTGTCCTGCAAAGCCTCCTCTAAAAGCAATTTATGGACGGCCGGCATCTTGTTCACAGCGAAGAGAACAGGCTTGAATTATTTAGCGAGTGGACTCTCTTTCCCAGAGAGCTTTGTGCGGATGTGGGTGACACGTAAATTAGCATTTTGTAGGCGGTACCTTAGCGAACAGTGAGAGGTCTTTTAGCTAAAATCCATATTTTTATTTTTGTATTTTTTATTTAACCTCTATTTAGGCAAGTCAGTTAACCTATTTAATCCCATCAGTCATCATAGTGACCGTAAAAAAAACGTTTTCAGTTATAAGGCTCTAAAAATTGTACTGAATGATGTATCAATGAATTTCCAGCAAGTATTGAAATAATAAAGGGTCTCAATGAAATATGTGCAGTGTCACATGTTTATTGTAGATTGTCACATGACCAGAGCTGTTTACTTCCTGGTTGCACCATGAGAAGAGGATGGCTGCATCAAAGCTCCCAAACAAAAGGTTAGTAAAGTATGTTAACATTAAGATAGGACAAAGATTTTTGTTACACATCATCTTTAAGGTGTCTAGTATTGATATATGCATTTGCAATTACTCAACTTTGACCAGTGTGGCCATAGAATGAGTAAACATGTTGGCGGAAACAATAGTGACCGGCAGGATAACACAGTGCATCTAGGTATACACATACATAGTTCTTGTTCTACCTAACCATCTACTCTGCTCTTTCTTTTAGTTTCACTTTGAGTCAAGTTTTGGATATGTTGGATCTAGGTGACTGCCCAGACAAGGCGTGCAACATTGCAGTTATCCCTCAGAGATTGTGATAGCGATGGGTCAGATATGGACTATGAGGGGGAGACAGGCCTTGCCAGCCAGGCTGTTCAATGTATATGCTGAACCTATGCAAACAGATCATGACAGGAACAACGTTATCAGTGATAATAACCTACCCCTCACCACCCCACACTCTCCTCCCTGAGACTGGGTTGGGTCATGGACCCAGTGTCGTACTTGGTGTTGCAGAGCAATCTCAAGTGCCTCAAGGTTGCAAGTTCCTTCATGACAACCTCTTCACTATGCTTGCACTCCTCGATGAAATTACAAAAAGAGGATATGGGAGCTCTGGAACGATGAGGCAAAATCGTCTGTTTGATGTCCCATTCAAGCCACAGAAAGACTTCATGAAGTTACCCCGGGGAAACCTCTGAGGTTCTGACCCAAGGAGACAAGTTACTGGTCCGTTAGAAAGACAATAACATTGTCACAGTGGCAACAAACATGGAGGAGAAATACAGTGAGACCTCTGTCAAGAGATGGAACAAGGAGCGATGTACCTTTTGACAAAAGTCTTACAACAAAATGCATCAACCGATATAATGAGCACATGGGTGGTGTTGAACTTCACAACCTACAGGTTTCAAGATACCAAATCTCCATCAGGTCTAAGAAGTGGTGGTGGCCCATTTTTGCATGGTCTCTC
The DNA here is from genome assembly GCF_901001165.1 of Salmo trutta. Lineage (NCBI taxonomy): Eukaryota > Metazoa > Chordata > Actinopteri > Salmoniformes > Salmonidae > Salmo > Salmo trutta. The sequence goes on along the minus strand of NC_042963.1, from coordinate 12,577,453 downwards.
AACAGTGCACTCGTAAACAGCCGTTTATTTTACAGAGATGTTATGGGAGGGACAATCGACCTGCTCACCTTCTAATGGATAGTGGCACAGTCTCTTGTGCAAAAGTTTGGCACGAAACCACTGAGCCACGGAAGGAGATCTCTACTGGCTGCTACTGTTGAAGATCAGGCAAGATATGACAAAGCTTCTCACTGGCCAATCAACACGATGCACCGGTTCAATAGATGTCGTCATTGTGACAAACGCACTATCTACGCATGTGAGAAATGCAAAGCGCCACTGTATATTGAGTGCTTCAAGATATACCATGGACAGTAGAAAAGGAGATAAGAGCGAATGAAAAAGGGCTGAAAAAGCCAATAAAAGAAAAATAGAAAAGTCAATAAAGGGTGAGGAGAAGCAGTACAACGGACTCTAGGAAGAAAAGAAAAGTCAACGAAAAAGGGAAAGACAATCAAAATGACTGCAATGTTTTTGGAAAAGAGAATCAATTGATTCAAGACCTACTGTATGAAAGTAGGTCTGACTGATTGTAGTTCAAAATAGTGATGCACAAACTAATCGTGCACTTGATTCTGAAGCCTACCTCTATGATATAGATATACATGTATATGTATATGTGTGTGTATGTATGTATGTATGTGTGTATGTATTTATATTACTTCCTCATGATGCCATCTATTTTGTGAAGTGCACCAGTCCCTCCTGCAGCAAAGCACCCCCACAACATGATACTGCCACCCCCGCGCTTCACGGTTGGGATGTTGTTCTTCGGCTTACATGCCTCCCCCTTTTTCCTCCAAACATAATGATGGTCATTATGGCCAAACAGTTCTATTTTTGTTTCATCAGACCAGAGGACATTTCTCTAAAAAGTACGATCTTTGTCCCAATGTGCAGTTGCAAACCGTAGTCTGTCTTTTTTATGGCGGATTTGGAGCAGTGGCTTCTTCCTTGTTGAGCGGCCTTTCAGGTTATGTTGATATAGGACTCGTTTTACTGTGGATATAGATACTTTTGTACCCATTTCCTCTAGCATCTTCACAAGGTCCTTTGCTGTTGTTCTGGGATTGATTTGAACTTTTCGCACCAAAGTACATTCATCTCTAGGAGACAAAACGCGTCTCCTTCCTGAGCGGTATGACGGCTGTGTGGTCCCATGGTGTTTATACTTGCGTACTATTGTTTGTACAGATGAACGTGGTACCTTCAGGCGTTTGGAAATTGCTCCCAAGGATGAACCAGACTTGTGGAGGTCTACAATTTATCTTCTGAGGTCTTGGCTGATTTCTTTTGATTTTCCCATGATGTCAAGCAAAGAGGCACTGAGTTTGAAGGTAGGCCTTGAAATACATTCACAGGTACACCTCCAATTGACTCAAATGATGTCAATTAGCCTATCAGAAGCTTCTAAAGCCATGACATAATTTTCTGGAATTTTCCAAACTGTTTAAAGACACAGTCAACTTAGTGTATGTAAACTTCAGACCCACTGGAATTGTGATACAGTGAATTATAAGTGAAATAATCTGTCTGTAAACAATTGTTGGAAAAATTACTTGTGTCATGCACAAAGTAGATGTCCTAACCGACTCACAAAAAATGTATTTCTCTCAAATATTGTGCACAAATTTGTTTACATCCCTGTTAGTGAGCATTTCTCCTTTCCCAAGATAATCCATCCACCTGACAGGTGTGGTATATCAAGAAGCTGATTTAACAAAATGATCATTGCACCTTGTGCTGGGGACAATAAAAGGCCACTCTAAAATGTGCCGTTTTTTCACACAACACAATGCTACAGATGTCTCAAGTTTTGAGGGAGTAGTGCGATTGGCATGCAGGAATGTCCACCAGAGCTGTTGCCAGATAATTTAATGTTAATTTCTCTACCATAAGCCGCCTCCATCTTTGTTTTAGAGAATTTGGCAGTACGTCCAACCGGCCTCACAACTGCAGACCACAAGCATGTCGTAAGCTACGAACAACGAACACAATTGCATTTTATTGATGGCATATATGCACAGAGATACCGTGATGAGCTCCTGAGGCCCATTGTCATGCCATTAATCCGCCGCCATCACCTCATGTTTCAGCATTATAATGCACGGTCCCATGTCACAAGGATCTGTACACAATTCTTGGAAGCTGAAAAAGTCCCAGTTCTTGTGAAATCCATAGATTAGGGCCTAATGAATATATTTCAATTTACTGATTTCCTTATATGAACCGTAACTCGGTGAAATTGTTGCATGTTGCGTTCATATTTTTGTTCAGTATATAATGTATTTTCTGTATTACCCTGGTGGAACCTTAATTGGGGAAGGTGAGCTCATGGTAACGGCTGGAGCGGTATCAGTGGAATGGTATCTAATAAATCAAACACATGGTTTCCATGTATTTGATGCCATTCCATTTACCCTGTTCCAGCCATTATTATGAGCCATCCTCCCCTCAGCAGCCTCCAGTGGTTGTTTGTATACGATATGTTGTATACTCGGTTTGTTTTTTTCTATATTGTATATTTTGAATTGCTTTACAATAAAAAAATATATCTTTTTAAAAATGTATAAAAAAAAATACCAATGAGCAGTCATGCAAGTATGATGTCCTGACCAATGACGTATATAAACCCTGGATTGCTGATGCTATGTGTTGAACAAGTTAGGAGATTCGATTAATCTGGCCTGGATGCCCAGGTAGGCGTGTTTTGCACCGGGTGAAAATTGAACAGGACTGCAGTCCAAACACTTAAAAGACACACCCTAGTCCACTTACTCTCGCCTTATGCCCTTGGGGGAATCCCCGTAGCCATCTTGGTGGGTGGTCCAAATGATTAGCCAAGCAAGGGAAGTTTGCAACGTAAGCCCCCCAGTCCTACGATAGAAATAAGTTGAAACATTTTTATATAATTTATTTCATTATTCTTTTGGCCAAATTTCATATTCACAAATGTAAATTTACAAACAAAACACCACATTTTCTTAACCTTACAAAAAGAAATTTAACTGTATTTTAAGACAATTAAATACTCTAACAAAAAAGCTGTTAGAATAATAAGTGTATGTCCCTTAAGGTCCATGTGTAATGTGATATTATACCCCCTAGCCCAATTGTCCTTTGTATATTATTTATATATACTTGTGTTCCCACATGTACTTCCTGTATTGATTTGTTGTTCATTTAAAAATATATATATATTTCAAAAAAATAAAAGTAAACCCCCAGTTCTCGTTTTTAGTCGGCTTTGCGAGTGTACAATTATGTTCACTCCGGGGCCTGAAACTCCCCATAATTCAATTTGCGACGATTGGACATCCGCTAAGAAAAGTCCGGGAAAACTTAAAACAACATCAATGGAGAAGTCAACATACAAGTGTAAGTAAAAACGAATGCAAATAAGTTAGAAATTGTGCTACTAATACACCTGACGGCACAAACACGTCTCGTAAAAAGTAAATATGTTTTTGTAGAAATAAAACATTTTCCTTCTTCAGAAGTTCCATCTAGGCAGGCTAACGTTAGTTAGCTAATTAATTTGCTAGCTATCATACAGTAGGCATATATTAACAATTATATATTTAATATAAGTAGACATGCACTCATAATTGACTGTAGCACATATAAAGCACCCACAAGCTACCGGTGGCTGAAAACCCATCATACGGGATGAAGGGTGGTCCATTTAAAAATGATTCCTGCCTCCTTTGCCCTGCAAGTGTATACTCATCAGACGTAATGAAACGTCATCAGAAGTGTCCACTTAATTTGAGGGCTGAGGGGATAGGGTGTGTCCCTTAGGTGTTTGGACCGTAAGCCAGGGCTGCCTCCCAGGCGTTAAGCAGGTGCCCCATTCAAATACCCTGATAACTCACACTAGAAATTCTGCCATCCCTCTGTCGTTCGCTACACACTCGATCCCTCCGATGTCAACAACTACAGACCAGTACACCTTCTTTCTTTTCTCTCCAAAACTCTTGAACGTGCAGTCCTTGGCCAGCTCTCCTGCTATCTCTCTCAGAATGACCTTCTCGATCCAAATCAGTCAGGTTTCAAGGCTGGTCATTCAACAGAGACTGCTCTTCTCTGTGTCACGGAGGCTCTCCGCACTGCTAAAGCTAACTCTCTCTCCTCTGCTCTCATCCTTCTAGACCTATCTGCTGCCTTTGATACTGTGAACCATCAGATCCTCCTCTCCACCCTCTCTGAGTTGGGTATCTCCGGCGCGGCTCACTCTTGGATTGTGTCATACCTGATATGTCACTCCTACCAGGTGGCGTGGCGAGAATCCGTCTCCGCACTACGTGCTCTCACCACTGGTGTCCCCCAGGGCTCAGTTCTAGGCCCTCTCCTATTCTCGCTATACACCAAGTCACTTGGCTCTGTCATATCCTCACATGGTCTCTCCTATCATTGCTACGCAGACGACACACAATTAATCTTCTCCTTTCCCCCTTCTGATAACCAGGTGGCGAATCGCATCTCTGCATGTCTGGCAGACATATCAGTGTGGATGACGGATCACCACCTCAAGCTGAACCTCGGCAAGACGGAGCTGCTCTTCCTCCCGGGGAAGGACTGCCCTTTCCATGATCTTGCCATCACGGTGGACAACTCCATTGTGTCCTCCTCCCAGAGTGCTAAGAGCCTCGGCGTGACCCTGGACAACACCCTGTCGTTCTCCGCTAACATCAAGGCGGTGACCCGATCCTGTAGGTTCATGCTCTACAACATTCGCAGAGTACGACCCTGCCTTACACAGGAAGTGGCGCAGGTCCTAATCCAGGCACTTGTCATCTCCCATCTGGATTACTGCAACTCCCTGTTGGCGGTGCTCCCTGCCTGTGCCATTAAACCTCTACAACTCATCCAGAACGCCGCAGCCTGTCTGGTGTTCAACCTTCCCAAGTTCTCTCACGTCACCCCGCTCCTCCGCACACTCCACTGGCTTCCAGTTGAAGCTCACATCTGCTACAAGACCATGGTGCTTGCCTACAGAGCTGTGAGGGGAACGGCACCTCCGTACCTTCAGGCTCTGATCAGGCCCTACACCCAAACAAGGGCACTGCGTTCATCCACCTCTGGCCTGCTGGCCCCCCTACCTCTGCGGAAGCACAGCTCCCGCTCAGCCCAGTCAAAACTGTTCGCTGCTCTGGCACCCCAATGGTGGAACAAGCTCCCTCACGACGCCAGGACAGCGGAGTCAATCACCACCTTCCGGAGACACCTGAAACCCCACCTCTTTAAGGAATACCTGGGATAGGACATAGTAATCCTTTTAACCCCCCCCCAAAAAAATATATATAGATGTACTATTGTAAAGTGGTTGTTCCACTGGATATCATAAGGTGAATGCACCAATTTGTAAGTCGCTCTGGATAAAAGCGTCTGCTAATTACGTAAATGTAAATGTCAAATAAGACTCTAACGTCCATGGACGTGGCGTTTGGCTGCAAGTCTGGGTAGCCAGGCAACCGTTCAAAGCCCACGGAGAAGTCGGTTTAAACGTTTTATTTTATCAGGGAGTCATACTGAGACTAAGGTCTCGTTTACAGATGAGCCTGAATTACAGCAATTACAGAACATACACACATCAATATAAATACAAAATGCAAGCAGAAAGAATAACATGGTTATAAACAACAAACACATTCGTCAGTATTAACAAAGATTTTTATAACTAAGATGGAACACACGCTGTGGTTTCCAATGGGAACAAATTAGTCAGTGGGCAGAACAAGCAAGGAGGTGGGCCAAGCACGAGCTAGCTAGATCCTATTGGCGGGTTCTGGCGATATTTGCATATTTCCGTTAGGGAATGCCTAGTCAGTGAAGAGCGCGTTTGCAATAACTCAATTCGTCTTTGCACTCCTTCTAAACATTGCAATTTTTTACAACTTTGGCATAGGGTAAAGTTTACAAAATTTTCTAGTTTTGGGAACAGAAAACTGTATTGAGATCAAATGTTTCATTGATTAGAAAATGTGCAGAATGTCGATCAAAATCCATCTCATTCCCTCTTCTCCCAATGTTGGCCAATGGGCTTCCTTTCACTACCATATTTGGTAGTGAGTGGAAACGCCAAGTGGATGCTTCACATTTATACATCCAGTGAAATATCTGTCTCATTGTTCTATCTATGGTAATAAGGTCCTCAATCAGCTTTCTGAATTTCCCTAGAGGCACCAAAACATCAAATTTAAGAACAGTTTGACGATTGTTCCACAAACAAGGTGCAAGAAAGGTAAATCATCTTTTAGTTAACTCAGTATAGAGACCAAAGGAATTCCCAGAGTTAACCATCCCTGAGACCGGGTGTGGTAACTTGTATGTCTAAAGTTTAGGAAAGATCTTAGGTACAGTGGAACTTTTTGTAAAATGGCTTTATAAATGAAAACATAGCAATGTATCAAACTAAGTGAGATCAAAGAGGGCCAACCAACTTTCTGGTAGAGAATGCAGCGATGAGTACTACAATTGTTGCCTATAATAAAACACAGTGCGCTATGATAGCTGCATCTAATGGCTTTAATGAAATGGCAGCTGTGTTCATATAGATGATGTCGCCATAGTCTAGGACTGATAGGAACATTGAATGAATAATCTGCTTTCTACTATTTAGCGAGAGGCAGCACCTATTTCAATAGAAGAAGGCCATTTTTATTCTCAGCTTCTTAACTATATGCTTTATAAAAAGACAGCCTTTCATCTGTCCAGATGCCCAAATATTTGTAAGCACCGACACAACCAATATGGACACCTTCCAAAGTACATATTCTTAAATCTGAGTTATTTTTATGCACTCTAGAGAACAACATATTGTCAGAATGCTCAAGGAAGCAGGAGGGTTGAAGTCAGGCGCAGGAGACACAAGTCCGTGAACACTCATTTCTTTTTAATAAATAATCCATGCTTGCCAAAAACAGGTAGGGCAGGGCAAGGTAAAACAAATACCCATAAACAGCCCGAACACAGCGTAGGGACGCAGCCCAAAACACACTGCCAAAAAACGTACAGGCAGAAGGGAAAAAACACCTGTTCTCCAGACGTACAACCTGACGAAAATAATCACGCACAAACGACATACCTTGCTAGACTAAATAACCCCCCCTACTAATAACTAAACCAAAACAGGTGCGTGCCTACCTAGACCTAACCAACAGAAAGTGAAACAAAAAGGATCGATGGCAGCTAGTAGGCCGGCGACGACGACCGCCGAGCGCCGCCCGGTCGAGGAGGGGCGCCACCATCCGTCGGTGTCGTGACACATATACATAGTTCTAACTGCATTCAATACTCATTTCAGGTCAATAAATACAATAAAGGCAGACTGTAGTTCAGATAGAGCCTGGTTAACCGTGGGGTGCAATAACATACACAACAGTATCATCAGCATACAAGTGCAGGTTACCATTTTTTACCGACAAGTTGATATTGTTAATGTAAAAAGTACAGGACCCAGAATCGACCCCTGTGGAACACCTTTCGTAATATCCAGGAAACCTGATTTAAAACCGTCAGTAGATACACATGGAGTTCTCTGTCAAGTAATTTTTAAACCAGTTACATGCAGCCTGTTCTAGGCCAATTGAGGAAAGCCTCTGAATTAGTAGTGTGATCAACAGTATCGAAAGCCTTTGACAGGTCATTGAAGAGGGCTGCAGAATGTTGCCTTATATCCATACAGTTAACCACATAATTTAGAATTAGGGATGCAGCAGAGATAGTGTTATAACCTGTTCTTAAACCTGACTGATGTAGATGTAGAATACATTTCAAAGATGGAAAGTTCTTAGGTGAGAATTAATCAAGGATTCTAATATTTTAGCTAGGCAAGAAAGTTTAGAAATAGGGCGATTAATTATTTAGGTCACAAGGTTCACCACCTTTGTGAAGAGGGAGTACATGGGCCGCCTTCCAAACCTTGGGGATAGTACCAGATATAATCATCAGGTTAAAAATATGGGTTAATGATTCAGCAATCAGGGTGGCAGAGAGCTGCAGTAAAAATGGATCAAGCATATCAGCCCCAGTTGATTTTTTTTTATTTTTTACATCAATCTCAAGCAAGACATCTAGCAAAACACAGACAGTAAATTGTTTAAATTTAAACAAAGATTCACTAGAAGTTGACAGGTTAATGAGTAGGATTCTGTTTTTTCACCTGAAAACTAATTTGAAAATTCAAACATATTTCATGGAAAAGAGGAGATGTATGTTTCTGGACGATGCACCGTGCTGCCTTGTTGACGACATGACAGAGCGGTGCAGATTACTGTTCAATTTTAGAAGGACACTCCTCCTTCACTGCTTTTGCCCGGTCACATCATGGGCCATAGACCTGTGCCCCATTTTTATTATACCTCAGTGCCGGTGCCCCACTGCTTAGCATAATTGAATCCGCCCATTGAGAGGCTTTGAAGCCACTGGTCGGCCATATTGGTACTCCCCAGTAGGAGCAGTCCTCCATAGGAATGAATGGAATTCTACAGTATTTAAATTAAATGTTTAAAAGACAAAATTACATGCATTTAAGTATTTTTGTTGTTGTAGTGGGGACAGTAACATCTCTCAAAATGATACTTTAAGGAAAATGTTATCTAAAAAAATAGATATGTTTAGCTCACATAAAATAATTTAAAAGGATGCATTAACTTCTTTGGGATAGGGATATTTTGGGATAGGGATATTTTACCGTCTGGATGAAAAGCGTGCCCAAAGTAAACTGCCTGCTACTCAGGCCCAGAAGCTAGGATATGCTTCATAATTGGTAGATATGCTTTATAATTGGTAGATTTGGATAGAAAACACTCTAAAGTTTCTAAAACTTATAACAGAATAAAATGGCAGGCGAAACCCCGAGGACAAACCATCCCCCCCAAAAAAAATCATCCTACCACTGATTTCAATGGCTGGCACTTTTATAATAGGGCGAAATCGTGCCCCGATTGCAGTTCCTAGGGCTTCCACTAGATGTCAACAGTCTTTAGAAATAGTTTCAGGCTGGTTTTTAGAAAAAATAGCCAGAAATTGTAGTTTTTCTCGGTGGCTCCCATTTTGGCTGTAGTGTTTCCAAGCGCGTGAATGAGAGCGCGATCTTTGGTATTTTTCTCCGGTAAAGACAATAACGATTCTCCGTCTTAAATTGTATCGTTTATTTGCGTATTAGGGTACCTAAGGTTTGATTATAAATGTTGATTGACTTGTTTGGATAAGTTTATTGGTAACGTTTGGGATTCATTTTGTATGCACTTTGAAGGAGGGAAACCGAGTGGATTATTGACTGAAGCGCGCCAACTAAACTGAGTTTTATGGATATAAAGAAGGACTTTATCGAACAAAAGGACCATTTGTAATGTAACTGGGACCTTTTGGAGTGCCAACAGAAGAAGATCTTCAAAGGTAAGGCATATATTATATCGCTATTTCTGACTTTCGTGTCGCAACTCCCTGGTTGAAAATGATTTGTTATGCATTTGTGTGCTGGGCGCTGTCCTCAGATAATCGCATGGTTTGCTTTCGCCGTAAAGCCTTTTTGAAATCTGACACGGCGGCTGGATTAACAACAAGTTAAGCTTTATTTTGATGTATTGCACTTGTGATTTCATGAAAGTTTTTAATATTTATAGAAATTTAATTTGAATTTGGCGCTCTTCTAGCGTCCCACTAATTCGCAAGAAGTTAAAAGGTTTTGGATACTTTTTAGCCATTTGTTCTAAAAGTAGCACTCCACAGAAACGCATACAGGGCCCTCCCACATCCTCCCTTCGGCAAATCTGACCATGACTCCATTCTCCTGCTTCCTTCTTACAAACAAAAGCTCAAACAAGAAGTACCAGTGATGCGCTCAATACGGAAGTAGTTGGATGAAGCAGACGTGAAGCTACAAGACTTTTGCTAGTACAGACTGGGATATGTTCCATCCGATAGTATTAAGGAGTTTACCACACCAGTCACAGGCTTCATCAATCAGTGCATAGACAAAGTAGTCAACACAGTGAAGATAAGAACGTATCCAAACCAAAAACTATGGATTACAGGCAATATCAGCGCTGGGCTAAATGCTAGAGCTTACAAGGAACGGGACATGGACGCATACAAGAAAGCCCGCTTCGAGGAATATAACACTGAGCCTTGTAATCAGGGGTGTGAGCTTAGTCCCCTCCTGTACTCCCTGTTCACCCATGACTGCATGGCCACGCACGATTCAAACACCATCAAGTTTGCTGACGACATGACGGTAGTAGGCCTGTTCACCCAAGCCATATACTGTTCATCCTGCTACCGGCCGGCAAATGGTACCGGAGCATGGGCTTTCGAACCAACAGGCTCCGAGACAGCTTCTACCTCCAAGCCATAAGACTGCTAAATAGTCAATTAATGGCATTCACTGACTGGACTATATATACACAAACCATATACAGTACACACACATAACACACACACACAGACCGACACAACACAAACACACATAAATACACATTATACACACACACGCACACTCACACTCACTTTTATACTTATAATTTCTTGCTGCTGCTTTTACTCATTATTTTATATCCTGATGCCTTGTAACTTTACCCTGCCTGGCACTGGTACTCCTTGTATATAGCTCCATTCTTGTGGTACTATTTTATTTTTAAACTCTGCATTGTTGGGAAGGACTCGTAAGCAGGCAGTTCACGGTAAAGTCTACACCAGTTGTATTTGGAGCATGTCACAAATAACATTTGATTTTAATTTGAGATATGTGCACCACATCATTGCTCTCTTTCTCTCGTTGGGCCTGCCCTGCAACCTCATTGGATAACGCTCTCATTAGGCCTCTTGCTAGCTGTCACTCAAATGCTAGGGGCTGAAGCTCATTGGATAAAACCCAAATTGCTAGGGGGCTGGCCCACGTAGGGGGAAATGTAGGGAAAATGGCAAAACACAGCTTCAAGAAAATAGTTGCTTTCAAACTAGGGATTTTGTTGATAATTGAGGTAAAACAGTAATTCTGCTCATAGATTATGCATGTATGAACTACACATTGACACATCCAGACCAAAGCGGGAGGTTTAAAAAATACTTTCTTATTCACCAAAGTACCAGAGCATGTCTTTAAGAAGTCAGAATAAATGTGGCAAAAACAAATGTAGACATTAATAAAGATATTTCTATAGATTCCAAAGGAGAGACTACAGGAGCGTAGCTGAACCTCGGCAAGACGGAGCTGCTCTTCCTCCCGGGGAAGGACTGCCCGTTCCATGATCTCGCCATCACGGTTGACAACTCCATTGTGTCCTCCTCCCAGAGTGCTAAGAGCCTTGGCGTGACCCTGGACAACACCCTGTCGTTCTCCACTAACATCAAGGCGGTGACCCGATCCTGTAGGTTCATGCTCCACAACATTCGCAGAGTACGACCCTGCCTCACACAGGAAGCAGCGCAGGTCCTAATCCAGGCACTTGTCATCTCCCGTCTGGATTACTGCAACTCGCTGTTGGCGGTGCTCCCTGCCTATGCCATTAAACCCCTACAACTCATCCAGAACGCCGCAGCCCGTCTGGTGTTCAACCTTCCCAAGTTCTCTCACGTCACCCCGCTCCTTCGCACACTTCACTGGCTTCCAGTTGAAGCTCGCATCTGCTACAAGACCATGGTGCTTGCCTACGGAGCTGTGAGGGGAATGGCACCTCCGTACCTTCAGGCTCTGATCAGTCCCTACACCCAAGGAAGGGCACTGTGTTCATCCACCTCTGGCCTGCTCGCCTCCCTACCTCTGTGGAAGCACAGTTCCCGCTCAGCCCAGTCAAAACTGTTCGCTGCTCTGGCACCCCAATGGTGGAACAAGCTCCCTCACGATGCCAGGACAGCGGAGTCAATCACCACCTTCCGGAGACACCTGAAACCCCACCTCTTTAAGGAATACCTGGGATAGGATTAAGTAATCCTTCTAACCCCCCCCCCCCCAATAAAGACATAGATGTACTGTTGTAAAGTGGTTGTTCCACTGGATATCATAAGGTGAATGCACCAATTTGTAAGTCACTCTGGATAAGAGCGTCTGCAAAATTACGTAAATGTAAAAAACGTAAATGTAAGGGTGGGGGAGTGCCAAGATGGAGGTGCAGTGGCTTCAACGGAGGTTACCCCTTTCAGTCATCTTGTGTGTATATATACAGTTGAAGTCGGAAGTTTACATACGCTTAGGTTGGGTTCATTAAAACTAGTTTTTCAACCACTCTACAAATTTCTTGTTAACAAACTATAGATTTGGCATGTCAGTTAGGACATCTACTTTGTGCATGACACAAGTAATTTTTCCAACAATTGTTTAGACAGATTGTTTCACTTATAATTCACTGTATCACAATTCCAGTGGGTCAGAAGTTTACATACACTAAGTTGACTGTGCCTTTAAACAGCTTGGAAAATTCCAGAAAATGATGTCATGGCTTTAGAAGCTTCTCATAGTGTAATTGACATAATTTGAGTCAATTGGAGGTGTACCTGTAGCTGTATTTCAAGGCCTACCTTCAAACTCAGTGCCTCTTTGCTTGACATCATGGGAAAATCAAAAGAAATCAGCCAAGACCTCAGAAAAAATATTGTTGACCTCTACAGGTCTGGTTCATCCTTGGGAGCAATTTCCAAACGCCTGAAGGTACCACGTTCATCTGTACAAACAATGGTACCCAAGTATAAACACCATGGGACCACGCAGCCGTCATACAGCTCAGGAAGGAGACGTTCTGTCTCCTAGAGATGAACATACTTTGGTGCGAAAAGTTCAAATCAATCCCAGAACAGCAGCAAAGGACTTTGTGAAGATGCTGGAGGAAACAGGTACAAAAGTATCTACATCCACAGTAAAACAAGTCCTATATCGACATAACCTGAAAGGCCGCTCAGCAAGGAAGAAGCCACTGCTCCAAAACTGCCATAAAAAGCCAGACTACATTTTGCAACAGCACATGGGGACAAAGATCGTACTTTTTGGATTAATGTCCTCTAGTCTGATGAAACAAAAATAGAACTGTTTGGCCATAATAATCATCGTTATGTTTGGAGGAAAAAGGGGGAGGCTTGCAAGCCGAAGAACAACATCCCAACCGTGATGCACGGGGTTGGCAGTATCATGTTGTGGGGGTGCTTTGCTGCAGGAGGGACTGGTGCACTTCACAAAATAGATGGCATCATGAGGAAATAAAATGATGTGGATATATTGAAGCAACATCTCAAGACGTCAGTCACGAAGTTAAAGCTTGGTCGCAAATGGGTCTTCCAAATGAACAATGACCCCAAGCATACTTCCAAAGTTGTGGCAAAATAGCTTAAGGACAGCAAAGTCAAGGTATTGGAGTGGCCATCACAAAGCCCTGACCTCAATCCTATAGAATATTTGTGGGCAGAACTGAAAAAGCGTGGGCGAGCAAGGAGGCCTACAAACCTGACTCAGTTACACCAGCTCTGTCAGGAGGAATGGGCCAAGATTCACCCAACTTATTGTGGGAAGCTTCTGGAAGGCTACCCGAAACGTTTGACCCAAGTTAAACAATGTGATGGCAATGCTACCAAATACTAATTGAGTGTATGTAAACTTCTGACCCACTGGGAATGTGATGAAAGAAATAAAAGCTGAAATAAATAATTCTCTCTACTATTATTCTGACATTTCACCTTCTTAAAATAAAGTGATGATCCTTACTGACCTAAGACAGGTCATTTTTACTAGGATGTAATGTCAGGCATTGCGAAAAACTGAGTTTAAATGTATTTGGCTAAGGTGTATGTAAACTTCCAACTTCAACTGTAAATCATTGGTCCTGACCACAATTTAGAATATGATATGCTTATTGAGGCCACATGCAATCACAATGGGCGCATACGAGCGGATCACTTTTGTCAAGTTGGTGACCTTCGTTGCTCAACGCTTTTCAAAGTGTGTTGCCTTAATGGGTAAATAATTGTCTGACTTGCGCCTACATGTCGACTGCATGAACTTTACAGAAATCATGTGATCAAAGGTCATGAAGTTTTGACTGCAATCAACTGGCTGTTTTCAGCAGTTGCTCTTCACCAACTGCATCCTGCAGCCATTGCCTGTATAGTGGGAGGCTCTAATGTCATCCATTCAAAGGGTGTTTTAGTTTGACCCACGCGAATGTGACCAAAGACACGACTGAAACAGGAAGCAACTTCATGGATAGCCTATATACAAATTCATGTGATATTTGACTCTCTCGCGGTAACTGATTGTACAATGAACACATATGATTTCAGTTTGTGAGTGTGTGATACAGTGGGGGGAAAAAGTATTTGATCCCCTGCTGATTTTGTATGTTTGCCCACTTACAAAGAAATAATCAGTCTATCATTTAAATAAAGGTTTATTTGAACAGTGAGAGACAGAATAACAACAAAAAAATCCAGAAAAACTCATGTCAAAAATGTTATAAAATGATTTGCATTTTAATGAGGGAAATAAGTATTTGACCTCTCTGCAAAACATGACTTAGTACTTGGTAGCAAAACCCTTGTTGGCAATCAGAGGTCAGACGTTTCTTGTAGTTGGCCACCAGGTTTGCACACATCTCAGGAGGGATTTTGTCCCACTCCTCTTTGCAGATCTTCTCCAAGTCATTAAGGTTTCGAGGCTGACGTTTGGCAACTCGAGCCTTCAGCTCCCTCCACAGATTTTCTATAGGATTAAGGTCTGGAGACTGGCTAGGCCACTCCAGGACCTTAATGTGCTTTTTCTTGAGCCACTCCTTTGTTGCCTTGGCCGTGTGTTTTGGGTCATTGTCATGCTGGAATACCCATCCACGACCCATTTTCAATGCCCTGGCTGAGGGAATGAGGTTCTCACCCAAGATTTGACGGTACATGGCCCCGTCCATCGTCCCTTTGATGCGGTGAAGTTGTCCTGTCCCCTTAGCAGAAAAACACCCCCAAAGCATAATGTTTCCACCTCCATGTTTGACGGTGGAGATGGTGTTCTTGGGGTCATAGGCAGCATTCCTCCTCCTCCAAACACGGCGAGTTGAGTTGATGCCAAAGAGCTCCATTTTGGTCTCATCTGACCACAACACTTTCACCAGTTGTCCTCTGAATCATTCAGATGTTCATTGGCAAACTTCAGACGGGCATGAAAATGTATTCTTAAGCAGGGGGACCTTGCGGGCACTGCAGGATTTCAGTCCTTCACGGCGTAGTGTGTTACCAATTGTTTTCTTGGTGACTATGGTCCCAGCTGCCTTGAGATCATTGACAAGATCCTCCCGTGTAGTTCTGGGCCGATTCCTCACCATTCTCATGCTCATTGCAACCCCACGAGGTGAGATCTTGCATGGAGCCCCAGGCCGAGGGATATTGACAGTTCTTTTGTGTTTCTGCCATTTGCGAATAATCGCACCAAATGTTGTCACCTTCTCACCAAGCTGCTTGGCGATGGTCTTGTAGCCCATTCCAGCCTTGTGTAGGTCTACAATCTTGTCCCTGACATCCTTGGAGAGCTCTTTGGTCTTGGCCATGGTGGAGAGTTTGGAGTCTGATTGATTGATTGCTTCTGTGGACAGGTGTCTTTTTTACAGGTAACAAGCTGCGGTTAGGAGCACTCCCTTTAAGAGTGTGCTCCTAATCTCAGCTCGTTACCTGTATAAAAGACACCTGGGAGCCAGAAATCTTTCTGATTGAGAGGGGGTGAAATACTTATTTCCCTCATTAAAATGCAAATCAATTTATAACTTTTTTGACGTGTTTTTCTGGATATTTTTGTTGTTATTCTGTCTCTCACTGTTCAAATAAACCTACCATTAAAATTATAGACTGATCATTTCTTTGTCAGTGGGCAAACGTACAAAATCAGCAGGGGATCAAATACTTTTTTGGAGCCATGTTTATTTCGACATTATAAAGAAAAACTTTCCAATGTTGATTTGGGCCTTGCTGTTGGCAAGCCACAGTGTCTGACTTTCGGCAGTTGCAGATGCACCTCCCCGACTTCACTCTTCAACCCTAGTCTACACTCGGTTGCTTTCGCCTTACCACTCAAACGCGCCCAGTGACAAGTCAATACTTTCCTGAATATGACCTCGTTTTGAGGGATTATTTAGTTTGAAGGGACTATTAGGGGATCAGTTTATGCAATTATATCACTTCCATTGAACTCTGTTCAGTGCCTTACAAAATGTACCCCCCCCAAAAAAATAGAACATTGGGTGATGAGTTATTGGATAACACATTGAGATGGAAAGAGGTCTTGACTTTTGAAATGGCAAGGCATCTAGCTCTGTAATAATCCTTGTAGGTTACTCATAATCCTACACAAAGATGAAGACTGAGTGTACTGTATTCATCAAAAGCTGTTAACATTGTGCACGTGCGCATACGCATGCATAGAGTTAATGAAGGTTCTGCCCTCAGGGTTTGGAGAGGGCAGAGAAACATCTCTGTGTTTATCAAGGAATTGGACCACATAGCTCCATCTGATGCCAAGCATGCACTGCCGACATTGTAAAACAGTTCATGGTCAACACCTGAAACATCATGCATGTCACCAGAAAAAATAAATAGTTGTTACTGTGGTCTTGAGTAGGGAAACCATAAGAACGATTAACTTGAAGGGAATCAGTAACCTACACAGGTTTCTGGGGTTTACTAGGCCTACAAACTACTGCCAATACACACACTTGTTATTGTGAAAACTGTCCGCAACCTGGACTCTGGGGTAGACGTAACATAATAAATCTAAATCCAGGACACTCCATTTAGTATGATATGTTATATTTCATATGGTATGTATTTATTTGTGGATGTGCATCATCCATTTCGTATGATATGTTACAAATTGCAATTTGTACAATGTTACCACAACATCATAAAATGTGCTATTTTAGTTCAAAAGGAAATTACAGAAATTGTATCTAAGGTATTTTATTTTGTAATTTTGTAATAATGTTTTCTTTGCAATTTGGAAGTTTTCTTAATTATATGTATTCATCATTGTCATGTCTAAATGTCCATATATGTCGTGATGATACTCAGAAACATGTTTTTAACATATCAAAATCTTTATATTTGACATTATTTTAGGGATTAAGAACAAGCATATAAAGTTCACATGTGGGAAAAATCATCAAAATCAATTTAATACACTTTCCTAAAAAATATGTACCCTGATGTTAATGACTTAGCACTGTGGTAATGACAGTGTCATGGAAATAACATTTCACATAAAACATTTTCATGTCACAGTTGTACATGTTTATTTTTTGTACTGACGTCTGATATTGAAGACAACTTGGGAAGCATTTCTTCTTCAAATTGGATGTGAAGTCTTCCAGTAGAGTTTGAAGGCTACCGTACACCTTCTCCTTCACAGTCAAATGGAGAGTAAACTTCTATTTTGTTCCATCTTTTTTGTTTTCTTCTCTCTCTCTTCTTCCTTACTTTTCCACTCAAACCACCATGTTTGTTGTCCACCATCAAAAAAGGAAGTCTGGAGCTCTTTCTCTTTGCAAAGAGAGCACTCTCGATACATGCACTCTGTGGTCATCTAATCGCAACACAAAGACCCAACCAATACTTCAATGTTGCTGCTTTTAACCACTGTGATATAACAACTTGTCTGCCATGAACTGAAGGTTGGCATGTGTCTAACACTGTCTCCCTGCCTTTCACTGATGGATTGTCAATTCAAAAGGGACTTATTTTGGTGAACTGACCGCTTGACCTCTGGTAATTCTATCTTGAACTTCTGATGGAGTTTTGCCAGTGTGTTCATGTATCGCTTCTGCATTTTAATCTTGTGTCTTGTCAATGTTTCCCTTTTTTCCTGTTGATGCTCGACTGTTACCATCACGTTCAAATAAACGTTTTATTTCATCTTCTATTGATGGGCTGATTGCATTCGAATGTTTCTTTTTTGAGCACCCGCAGACAGGTTGGCCGTTTGTTGTTTCGCCGCATTGTATTCGCAGAGAATCCAACTTCTATTTGCCATTTTCACCATGCAATAGTTTTTCAGTATTTTCCCAGCCAAAATCTTGGATATCACTGGTGGGTCTTTTGCACTCGGTTGCTTCTGGTATTTCTCTCTCAGCTCTGAGATGATGGTGTTATGTTATTCTTCTCAGATTCTGTGGCTTTGACCACATTTGTTGTTTTGTTTTTGTTCTGGAGGAATCCAAAATTCTGATCTTCTCTGACAATCTATCATATCTTTTTCAAAATAATTTCCCTCCGTATTCTTTCCGCGGCCTTCAACTTCATATTGGCCATACATAGATCCTTGCAGACTTTGGATCAGTTTTTTTGCACCTTTCTACAGCCTCTCTGTCTTGGGGTTTCCGAGTTTGAATAGGAAGGGGAATCCGGTGCCATTTGAGGGGCAGGTAGGTCATCATTCTGTAGCTATAAGACTTCCTGTGAGTGTGGTGGCGTGATCCTTGACAGGTATGACTCCATAACCACTCTTCTCTGGATAGTTGATGTTCTGTTTCTTTGGTTCATTTTCCATTGCCTCCTTTTTCTCCCCTTTTTTCTCACTGGGAAAGTTGTGAGATTGGTTTCAGTTCACCACTTTCTTGTCTCTTGATTTGTCTTTCTTTGTGTTTCTTAAGATACTCATAGGACGGCGCACAATTAGCTCAGTGTCGTCCGGGTTTGAGTTTTGCCGGGTTAGGCCGTCATTGTAAATAAGAATTTGTTCTTAACTGACTTGTCTAGTTAAATAAAGGTTAAATAAATAAATAATCTTGGTATTTTATAGGATCTTGTTTGATTTTGTTTATATGTGTCCTTGTCCTATCCTTGGCTGAATTTGGGGGTATTTTATAGAATAATAAATTAATAAATAATTAAAGACAGTAATAACCATAGTAAGTCACATAAATGGAGATGAAATCACTCAATAATCATAACATAATATAAAATGTCATGGTCTTATTTAGCAAATAAGTGTTCAATTTCAACTTAACCATGATCATACAGTATATGTAATGTGTGTGTCTTCAGGTCTTAAGGTAAGTACAAATAAATTAACTAATACATTTTGTCATTACCACCACATTCTGCCTTTACCATCACAGTTCATTATGTGGTGGGAATTACATTTTTACATTATTTGGTCATAAATAGGAATTCTAGTATTTTAAATCCAGTTGAACAGATACAGTATCATACAATGTATCCTAAATACACATATTCAAAACAATTTTTAAAAATTGAACATAATGTGACGACATTATAGCCTATTTGGTAATGACGTTCAATAAAAATATTATCTTCTCGAGTCATATTTAACTTTCTTTTTTATAATTTCCCGGCTTCCAAATGTGAATCCCCTCCATGACATCTATGTGCTCCATTGTCATTATTCATATCCATGGTAACCAAGTACACAAACATAAAAAAAAGAAACCGTTATATCATAGAATTTGCTTGTAGTGGTGGTAATGATACTTAGTAACGACTGTATTTTGTGTAAAAAAAAGGTAACAAATGGTTTGTGCACATCTAATATGTATATAGTTTCCATTTATTTTACTATTTTTTTTAAAACAGGTGCATTCAATATCTTTTAATTATGAAGACTTTTGTAAGTGTAATACATGGCAGAATGTAAAAAGTCTGGGTATGAGACAGGACAAAAACAGCGCAAAACTGAAATCCAGACAGGAAATGCTTTAGAAAATAAAATAACATTGAAAGTTTAAAAAAAAGTTGAAGGTTATTTTAGTCTCTACTTAATGGATGTGAAATAAAAAACATTTTTTTTTACATTTTCTTACAAATCTAACCCTGAGACACAAACAGTCCCGTATTTGCAAAATCACCCTTAAATGTTGTGCACAAAATACATTTTCAACATGTTCGGACAAACTCCCAGTTTTTTTGACACGTTATGCCACGTTCAAGAGGTAGTTGGAACATGGAAACTCTGACATTTCCGAATTGCACGGTTGTAGTTATACACGTGCTGCGTTCAATCAGTTAAAATGTCTGATGTCAGTTTCCTAGTTCCGACTAGCACATGAACGCAGCATTCCATGCAGCTGTCTAGGCAGCGTATCAATACACGCAGTCTAATTAGCGATGTAATGTGTTTTTCTAATCATGATTGCAAACATTGGCTAAGCAAGAGGCAGACAAGCAGTCACATTAGTAGTATTAGTTTTCAGCGACGATATGGCAGCAACTACAAATATTAGCTTACATCACCCAAAACGCACTTTGATTTTGCTCCAATGCAATGCGTAGCGACTACATTCTGCTTGTGCAACTGCAATATATGTTTTAACAGACATATGTCATTGAATGTTCGTTCAAATCGCCTCAGGGTTATTATTTCAGCTGAGACAGAGACATCGGCTACATCATCATGGTTCCGAAGAAGGTGATAAACACGAAGAGAAGAGGAGTGTGTGAGCAGCAGCTAAGTAGAAAGAAATGTGTCTAAATAACATGCGCATAACGTTATCCGGATCCGTAGCTTTGAGAGAGGTTTCCGGGGGCGGGGGTGAAAACTATTTATTCGTTTATTTTAACATACATTTATATTTTAGTAACTTAGCAGACACTCTTATCCAGAGCGGCATAACATGTGTTATAATATCATACATTTGGAGAGTCATACATAAAAGCTGGAACTCCCTTATAAAGCCTTACCGAATTGGAAGCTTGCCATTGGCTGGCTTCTTCGACACCCTCCTGCCCATTCCCCCGTTTCCTGGACAACCCTGTCAGAGTGGAGAAAAATAGCAAATCATGTGAGGACAGAGCATCTCTCTCTCTCTCTTTCCCTCTCCCCCACCCCACATCTCCCCCCTCCATCTGTGTATATAACAGTATCTCCATGCTTTCACACACGACTCAGTTCAGCGTTGCAGATGGGATGGACACAGAGTGCAGGAGCAAACCACCAAATAGTAAATCAGTGTGACTGAGACACATAATACCACTCCTTCCCAGTGGCAGTGTCTATGCAAAATGGGTTGTGGCAATTCCTCAGTCGCCAGCACCTCAGGAGGGGGTGAGTGTTCCAGTTCCAGATCATCTGGGTGTTTGGGGGTGCGGAGGGTTGGAGGTTTTCACTGTGTGTGTGTTTGTGTACTTTATGCAGTGGTTTTCTGCATCCAGGTGTGTTCCGTATGTGTATGGTCATCTCAGGGTTTGACAGTGGTTGGGTGCAGAGGTTGCCTCAGGGATTTTAGGCTCAGACTTTGACCCCTGGTAACCAGGAGACAGCAAAGTTTTTAGGAATTTAAAACGTAAATATTCTTGTAATGCTTTCAAGGACGAGTCTCTAGGCTGTGTATAGGCTGTGTGTGTGGTTTCAAATAAGTCTGTGGCGTCCAGTTCTCTCAATTGGTATTGTGGATGAAAGAAAGACAGACTTTGACATCTCAGCAGCTATCGGTTGTCCGTTTTTGTATCTCCAGGTGATTGATGCTGGCTCTCCTTGTGACTGCTAATTTTGAAATGCTTACTCAATATCCTAGTTTTATTCATCAAAAGCCCTCAAAAGGATACATTTCACTGGGCAAATACCTTAAGGTCTTACTCCTACTTGTGAATGTTTCTGGTTAAGAGGTTGATACACACTACACAATTTTTATCTGAAGTAATATACTGTTTTTCTGAATCAATGAGCGATGACCGAATGACTGAATAAAAATACATTTTCTTTTTAGCAATCACTGGCTGCTGGTGTGGTCGGAAAATGATGGTGATAGAATCAGAGCGCCTGTGGAATTACCTCCCTAACCATCAGAGCAACAACGTGTGTGTGTGTGTGTGTGTGTGTGTGTGTGTGTGTGTGTGTGTGTGTCTCAGCAAAGGCCAGACAGACTCCTTCTCTAACAGAACCCCAGGCAGCTAATGTGAAAAACAGGTTCATGTTTTATCTTCTCTGAATTTGCTCTAGTTCCACTTCCTGGAAGGGAGACCCTGGAGGAAAATGCTGTGAACTAGTAGTCTAGCTGTATAGTAGATGAGAAGCATGATTATGCATGAGTGTAATACAAAGGGAAGATGTGTGAGGGTTTCTGTGAGGGATCATTAAGCCCATGGTTAGAGGTCACTCTCAAGCTCAGGGACATGTGACACTGTCATTATGATGCATGTGTGGTAGAGGTCAGAACTATTGATCTATGAACTCAACAGCTTAGGTACATATACAGAATGGGATAGAATCAAATGGAATTGGCACTCTTTTTCTGTGTGCACAGATACACTACATGGCCAGAAGTATGTGGACACCCCTTTAAAAATAGTGGATTCTGCTATTTCAGTCAAACCCGTTGCTAACAGGTGTATAAAATCGAGCACACAGCCATGCAATCGACAAACATTGGCAGAAGAATGGCCCATACTGAAGAGCTGTAGTGACTTTCAACATGGCACCATCATAGGATGCCACATTTCCAAAAAGTCAGTTCATCAAATTTCTGCCCTGCTAGAGCTGCCCCGTTCAACTGTAAGTGCTGTTATTGTGAAGTGGAAACGTTTAGTAGCAACAACGGCTCAGCCGCGTAGTGGTAGGCCACACAAGCTCACGGAATGGGACCACCGAGTGCTGAAGTGCGCAGCATGTAAAAATCGTCTGCCCTCGGTTGCAACACTCCCTACCGAGTTCCAAACTGCCTCTGGACCCATGCCAGCAGAAGATCTGTTCGTCGGGAGCTTCATGAAATGGGTTTCCATGGCCAAGCAGCCGCACACAAGCCTGAGATCACCATGCGCAATGCCAAGTGTCGGCTGGAGTGGTGTAAAGCTCTCCGCCATTGGACTCTGGAGCAGTGGAAACGCGTTCTCTGGAGTGATGAATCACGCTTCACCATCTGGCAGTCCGATGGACGAATCTGGGTTTGGTGGATGCCAGGAGAACGTTACCTCCCCGATTGCATAGTGGCAACTGTAAAGTTTGGTGGAGGAGGAATAAGGGGCTGTTTTTCATGGTTCGGCTAGGCCCCTTAGTTCCAGTGAAGGGAAATCTTAACGCTACAGCATACAATGACATTCTAGAGGGTTCTGTGCTTCCAACTTTCTGGCAAAAGTTTGGGGAAGGCCCTTTCCTGTTTCAGCATGACAATGCCCCCGTGAACAAAGTAAGGTCCATACATAAATGGTTTGTCGAGATCGGTGTGGAACAACTTGACTGAACTGCCCAGAGCCCTGACCTCAACCCCATCGAACACCTTTGGGATATATGAATTGGAACGCCGACTCCGAGCCAGGCCTAATCGCCCAACATCAGTGCCGACCTCACTAATGCTCTTGTGGCTGAATGGAAGCTAGTCCTCGCAGCAATGTTTGAACATCTAGTGGAAAGCCTTCCCAGAAGAGTGTTACAGCAGCAAAGAGTGGGACTAACTCTGTAATCATGCCCATGATTTTGGAATGAGATGTTCGACACGCAGGTGTTCATATACTTTTGGCAGTGTAGTGCATCTGTCAATTTTCAATGCAAAGGTCTTCGGATTTCACATAGCATATTGGAAACCTCAATTTGGCCAATGCTAAAGTGACACTTCACCCATCCGTAACAGTATCGGAATCGGTAGTGTAGACCTAAATGTGATCATATCAGCAGTGTTTCATTCCACACCCATTTGTATGTCCTGAGACTCAATGGGACAGTGCCTTCTAAACGTAATGGATATTGGGCTCCACATCCCTGCTCTTGTGTAAGCAGATCTGAGTGCCCTTGATGATGAATAAGCTTTTGTAAGGGTTGTGAATGGGCCACTCTGTTCTGTCTTAAGGCACACCCCATGTACTGTTTCCGTATAAGGGCTTTGGTCTCCTCTTCTATAACTAAGGATAAATTGTGGTGTTTGTTATGTATTTCATATTTTTCTAACGTCATTCCTTCAATTACATGAGTATAATTCGGTGGACAGCTTTGTAGAAAAGTGGTGTTATTATGGAGAAGATGGAGGACAGGGGAGGGGGTGTTACCTTGTTTTTCAAAAGTTATATAATGTTCCAAATCAAATTTATTGGTCACATACACGTGTTTAGCAGATGGTATTGGTATATCTAACGAGTAATATCTAACAATTTCACAACATATACCCAATACACACAATCTAAGTAAAGGAATGGAATTAAGAATATATACACTACCGTTCAAAAGTTTTGGGTCACTTAGAAATGTCCTTGTTTTTGAAAGAAAAGCAAAAAAAAAGTCCATTAAAATAACATCAAATTGATCAGAAATACAGTGTAGACATTGTTAATGTTGTAAATGATTATTGTAGCTGGAAACGGCTGATTTAAACAAATATTTGTTTATGGAATGTCTACATAGGCGTAAAAAGGCCCATTATCAGCAACCATCACTCCTGTGTTCCAATGGCATGTTGTGTTAGCTAATCCAAGTTTATCATTTTAAAAGGCTAATTGATCATTAGAAAACCCTTTTGCAATTATGTTAGCACAGCTGAAAACTGTTGTCCTGATTAAAGAAGCAATAAAACTGGCCTTCTTTAGACTAGTTGAGTATCTGGAGCATCAGCATTTGTGGGTTTGATTACAGGCTCAAAATGGCCAGAAACAAATACCTTTCTTCTGAAACTCCTCAGTCTATTCTTGTTCTGAGAAATTAAGGCTATTCCATGCGAGAAATTGCCAAGAAACTGAAGATCTCGTACAACGCTGTGTAGTACTTCCTTCACAGAACAGCGCAAACTGGCTCTAACCAGAATAGAAAGAGGAGTGGGAGGCCCAGTGCACAACTGAGCAAGAGGACAAGTACATTAGAATGTTTAGTTTGAGAAACAGACAACACAAGTCCTCAACAGGCAGCTTCATTAAATAGTACCCTCAAACACCAATCTGTGTTGATAGAACTTCGGCAGCCTTTTTCTCAAATTTGGTTTGTAGTACCCTACAATAAATGCAGCCTCAGGATATGTGGTTTCCAGTTTGAATAAAGTATAGTGAAGTTCTTTGACGATCAACGTGGTATCGGCTTGAAGGGGGGATATACATGGCCATGACTATAACCAAAATAATTATCTTGGGAGATAATACAGTCTGCATTTGTTTGAGGTCGGGTGAACAAAAGGACTTGAGTTCCTTTATGTTATCACAATTACACCATGAGTCGTTAATCATGAAACACACACACCCCCTTCTTCTTCTTCTCGGAAAGATATTTATTCCTGTCTGTGCGATGAACTGAGAACCCAGCTGGCTGGACTGACTCAGACAGTATATCCCGAGAGAGCCATGCTTCCGTGAAACAGAGTATGTTACAATCCCTGATGTCTCTCTGGAAAGAAACCCTCACCCTGAGCTCATCAACTTTATCATCCAGAGATTGAACATGCGTGAGTAATTATACTCGGAAGCGGTGGGTGTTGTGCGCGCCTCTTAAGTCGGACTAGAAGACCACTCCGAGTACCTCTCCTTCGCCGGCGTTGTTTTGGGTCGTGCCTCTGGAATCAGTTCAATTGCCCTGGGGTGTGCGAACAAAGGATCTGCTTCGGGAAAGTCGTATTCCTGGTTGTAATGCTGATAGTGCTGGTGAGTTACTGCCGCTCTGATATCCAATAGTTCTTCCCGGCTGTATGTAATAACACAAAATACTGCAAACTTTCCTAAGAGCTAAAAGCAAGGCGGCCCTCTCTGTCGGCACCATTTACCATTCCATTGCATACAATGACGGATTCTTGGGACACAGTAGTGAATACAAAACATTCAATTATTCGCCGAATAAAGTAGAATCCTTTGTGATACAGATGAGGAAGGTGAATGAAGGCCAATTGAATTGACAATTTCTTGGAATTTAGTTGTAGTTGAGGAAGGTGATTTGAAGGCAACTTGATTGGAATGGAATTAATTTTGTACTGTAAGCTACATGTATACATTGTGACAAACTCAGCAAAAAAAGAAGTGTCCTCTCACTGTCAACTGTGTTTATTTTCAGCAAACTTAACATGAACAAATGATTTGTATGAACATAACAAGATTCAACAACTGAGACATAAACTGAACAAGTTCCACAGACATGTGACTAACAGAAATGGAATAATGTGTCCCTGAACAAAGGGGTGCTCAAAATCAAAAGTAACAGTCAGTATCTGGTGTGGCCACCAGCTGCATTAAGTACTGCAGTGCATCTCCTCCTCATAGACAGCACCAGAGTTGCCAGTTCTTGCTGTGAGATGTTACCCCACTCTTCCACCAAGGCACCTGCAAGTTTCCTGACATTTCTGGGGTGAATGGCCCTAGCCCTCACCCTCCGATCCAACAGGTCCCAGACGTGCTCAATGGGATTGAGATCTGGGCTCTTCGCTGGCCATGGCAGAACACTGACATTCCTGTCTTGCAGGAAATCGTGCACAGAACGAGCTGTATGGCTGGTGGCATTGTCATGCTGGAGGGTCATGTCAGGATGAGCCTGCAGGAAGGGTACCACATGAGGGAGGAGGATGTCTTCCCTGTAATGCACAGCGTTGAGATTACCTGCAATGACAACAAGCTCAGTCCGATGATGCTGTGACACATCGACCCAGACCATGACGGACCCTCCACCTCCAAATCGATCCCGCTCCAGAGTACAGGCCTTGGTGTAACGCTCATTCCGTCGACGATAAACGCGAATCCGACCATCACCCCTGGTGAGACAAACCGCGACTACTCAGTGAAAATAACTTTTTGCCAGTCCTGTCTTGTCCAGCGACGGTAGGTTTGTGCCCATAGGCGATGTTGTTGCCGGTGATGTCTGGTGAGGACCTGCCTTACAACAGGCCTACAAGCCCTCAGTCCAGCCTCTCTCAGCCTATTGTGGACTGTCTGAGCACTGATGGAGGGATTGTGCGTTCCTGGTGTATTTTGTTATTTGATTTATTTAACCAGGTAGGCTAGTTGAGAACAAGTTCTCATTTACGACTGAGACTTGGCCAAGATAAAGCACAGCAGTGCGACACAAACAACAACACAGAGTTACACATGGAATAAACAAACATACAGTCAATAACACAATAGAAAAAAGTCTATATACCGTGTGTGCAAATGTGGTAAGTTAAGGGAGGTAAGGCAATAAATAGGCCATAGTGGTGAAATAATTACAATTTAGCAATTAAACACTGGAGTGATAGATGTGCAGAAGATGATTGTGCAAGTAGAGATACTGGGGTGCAAAGGAGAGGAAAAAAAACAGTATGGGGATGAGGTAGTTGGATGGGCTATTTACAGATGAGCTATGTACAGGTGCAGTGATCTGTGAGCTGCTCTGACAGCTGGTGCTTAAAGTTAGTGAGCGAGATATGAGTCTCCAGCTTCAGTGATTTTTGCAATTCGTTCCAGTCATTGGCAGCAGAGAACTGGAAGGAGAGGCGGCCAAAGGAGGAATTGGCTTTGGGGGTGACCAGTGAAATATACCTGCTGGAGCGTGTGCTACGGGTGGGTGCTGCTATGGTGACCAGTGAGCTGAGATAAGGCGGGGCTTTACCTACCAAAGACTTATAGATGACCTGGAGCCAGTAGGTTTGGCGATGAATATGAAGCGAGGGCCAGCCAATGAGAGCATGCAGCTCGCAGTGGTGGGTAGTATATGGGGCTTTGGTGACAAAACGGATGGCACTGTGATAGACTGCATCCAGTTTGTTGATTAGAGTGTTGGAGGCTATTTTGTAAATGACATCGCCGAAGTCAAGGATCGGTAGGATAGTCAGTTTTACGAAGGTATGTTTGGCAGCATGAGTGACGGATGCTTTGTTGCGAAATAGGAAGCCGATTCTAGATTTAATTTTGGATTGGAGATGCTTAATGTGAGTCTGGAAGGAGAGTCTACAGTCTAACCAGACACCTAGGTATTTGTAGATGTCCACATATTCTAAGTCCGAACCGTCCAGAGTAGTGAGGCTGGATGGGCGGGCAGGTGCTGGTAGCGATCGGTTGAAGAGCATGCATTTAGTTTTACTTGCATTTAAGAGCAGTTGGAGGCCATGGAAGGAGAATTATATGGCATTGAAGCTTGACTGGAGGTTAGTTAACACAGTGTCCAAAGAAGGGCCAGAAGTATACAGAATGGTGTCGTCTGCGTCGAGGTGGCTCAGAGAATCACCAGCAGCAAGAGCGACATCATTGATGTATACAGAGAAAAGAGTTGGCCCGAGAATTGAACCCTGTGGCACCCACACAGAGACTGCCAGAGGTCCGGACAACAGGCCCTCTGATTTGAGACACTGAACTCTGTCTGAGAAGTAGTTGGTGAACCAGGCGAGGCAGTCATTTGAGAAACCAAGGCTGTTGAGTCTGCCGATAAGAATGTGGTGATTGACAGAGTTGAAAGCCTTGGCCAGGTCTATGAATACAGCTGTACAGTATTGTCTCTATTGTACTGATCCTGTGCAGGTGTTGTTACACGTGGTCTGCCACTGCGAGGACGATCAGCTTTCCGTCCTGTCTCCCTGTAGCACTGTCTTAGGCATCTCACAGTACGGATATTGCAATTTATTGGCCTGGCTACATCTGCAGTCCTCATGCCTCCTTGCAGCATGCCTAAGGCACGTTCACGCAGATGAGCAGGGACCCTGGGCATCTTTTTTTGTGTGTTTTTCAGAGTCAGTAGAAAGGCCTCTTTAGTGTCCTAAGTTTTCATAACTGTTACCTTAATTGCCTACCATCTGTAAACTGTTAGTGTCTTAACGACCGTTCCACAGGTGTATGTTCATTAATTGTTTATGGTTCATTGAACAAGCATGGGAAACAGTGTTTAAACCATTTACAATGAAGATCTGTGAAGTTATTTGGATTTTTACAAATTATCTTTGAAAGACAGGGTCCTGAAAAAGGGACGTTTCTTTTTTTGCTGAGTTTATTAAGCTAGATGATGTATGACCATAGCTACATGACACTATCTACCTGACATAAGCGAAGTCCACTGCAGGCTGTTGGTCCATTTGACCCTTGCTGATCAAGGTTAGCCGTCTTTGATACAGAGTATACATGACATCCATCAAGGTCCAGCCCTCTCTATCTCTCCTGTCCCCTAGAGCCAATGCTGGCTTTGTTGTGATCTCTACATTTCTCTGACAACCTCCATAATATAGAGGAAAATATATCTGACATCCATCCGTCCCTCCTTATCCCTCCTCCCTCAGAGCCTGTCCAACTCTCTCTATCCCTTCTCTTCCTCCTGAGCCCGTCCACCCATCTCTCAGAGCCAGTCCTAGCCGCGTTGTGACCTCTACCTGTCTCCACTACTTATCTCTGCCCTACATGGCCTACCTACACATCCATGTCAAGGCCCTTCTCAGTATGAAGTTGGTGATTAGGGTGAGGCGTCCATACAGTCTACCCCGGAGAGCTCTGGAGTGCCACTCGAAATCCGCCAATAACTCCTCTGTCAAATTACAGGACGCACTAAGAGCCCAGTCTGCCCACATCACCCTCAGCGCTCTTTCTGTCCTTTTGACCAGGCAATTCCAGGAGCCTTTACAGTTGGCCTTTACCTGTACCCCCGCACATTGACTCGGTACCGGTCCCCCCTGTATATAGCCTTGTTATTGTTCATTTTTATTTAATTTTTTACATTTGTTTATTTAGTAAATATTTTAACTCTATTTCTTGAACTGCATTGTTGGTTACGGGCTTGTAAGTAAGCATTTCACGGTAAGGTCTACACCTGTTGTATTTGGCGCATGTGACAAATATGATTTGATTTGAAGTGGTGATCATTAAGCTGTGCCTTATTGACTTCTGTAACATCTTCAATGAGTGGGAAGGGAGCCATTAAGTCAGATAGTTGTGTTAATAAAAGTGATGTACGGAGTCTACCGCATTTCCGATATTGCAAGGTAGAGTGGCGCGTTGATGAAGTGTTATTGTTTCTGGGTGCTCTGTGTTTGACTTTATTGTGGGTGAGAAACTGTGTTGAAGGTCCACTCTAAAAAACTGCTGGGTTGTTTGGTTGAACCAACTGCTGGGTTGTTTGGTTGAACCAACTGCTGGGTTGTTTGGTTGAACCAACTGCTGGGTTGTTTGGTTGACCCAACTGCTGGGTTGTTTGGTTGACCCAACTGCTGGGTTGCAGGCATTTTCTTTCTTTCAATTTTTTTAAATTATTTACAAAAAATTATATATAATATTATATATAATTTTTTGTAATAATGATTCAAAGACAGAGTTTGCCATGTTTGATGTTTCTGTTTGTAATGCATTGCGTCCCTATAAATAAACCAGACACAGTACAGAGAGGAGCGACATACACTGTGTCAATGGATAAGTAATGGTGGGCTTGATGTGATGGGTGTGGAGTGGTCTTTTGCTGTGAGACAAGTCCACCTCAAATTACCCTCACTTACTGGGTAAAATGTACATTTCTATTGTAATCTACACGTTATGTATCATCCAGAACAAAATGATGAGACTTGTGTAATGATTTTCTTTTTCTCTTCCTTATTTTCACAGGACCTGCAGAAACCTCCAAAGATTTGTAAGTACAGCAATGTGAGAGAGTGAGAGAGTGAGAGAGTGAGAGAGTGAGAGAGAGAGAAAAACACAACACCTACTGTCATGTAATCAAATTAAAATATGTTCAGTCTTTTGTATCAAGGCCTTAAAATATTTTGCCTATAGAATATTAATGTGTAGAGAAATGAATACATGTTCCAGAACTGCTATTACAATGACTTAGTCCTGTTCAGTAAATCAAAGGAACAGTCATTTTCCATTCAAGGCAAATTGCATGAATTATGTTATAAAGGGAACATACGTCTTCACTAGGCACGGTGAGCCACCTCCATCATCGTGGCGTGGGAAGGGAGAGCAGGCACCCATTTCCAAAACATTTTCTTGAATCAACTTGTGTGTGTGCTTTCTGATAAACATCTGAGCAGCTACAGTGCTTAATCCAGGACCAATGGGGACTGACAGCAGCACACTGCCAACCACGGTCAGTCAGTCACACAGCTCCCCAGGGTTCAGCACTGCAACACACCTCTAGTCCTGCTACACACACACTTTGACTGGCAGTTCATGTGTACACTTATTTTTTCATGCCTCTTCTATGGACAGAGAAGAAAGGTAAACGTGACAATGTACATGACATAGTCCACTAACCATTTAACCTACATTCATTGTAGGTAGGAAACCATCCATATTGTTGATTCCCTTTTGATCAGTGCCCTCACAGTGCCATTACAAGTATTTTCCTGCATATAACCAAGTCCTCCAGGTCAACTATATGTCAATCACTTGTTTGTGTCATGTTGGGTGTTATGTAAAATATGTTTGAGCATTGAGCGTTGTATCAAGTCCTGTGAGCTGATCTGTGATTCTTGTCTCAATCAGGACAGATGAGTCCTCACCAGACGATGAGAAAAGAAGGTAAGTGCTTGTCCGATCGTCCTACTCCTCACTGTTTTCCTCCTACTCTGAGAAGATTACAGTCATTAGATGGTTGGATTAGAGTAGTCCTCTGGACTGCTGCTTCCCTAATGTGTTTTGGTTACATACTGTACACACACACAAACACACACACACACTCACTGCAGTGCTAACTCACAGGATGCCCTGTTGTTTGGTGGGAGTCTGCCAAAGTACATAGGCTTAGAGTCATGTGCTCTTTGATGTGACCTTTGACCCTTTTTCCTACTCCCTCAGGAACTATGGCGGGGTGTACGTAGGTCTACCATCTGACATGACCACCGTTGCAGGCAGCCAGTCCAAGTCCACAGACAAAAGTAAATATGACATCTATGTCTACTGTTCAGCGTCTGTGTAGTGGGGATGTGAGGATGATTGGACAGGATGGTCATCAGTGGATAGTCATTGCAATACAATTGGTTGTAACGTAGTTGTCAAGTTTTCTACTTGTGTTGACTGTACGGGACATATCAGATGATCTACCCGTCCTGGACATGGACACACCCCTCCCCTTTGCTATAAAGTATTGCGTTGTCTGCTGCGTTGATGCCCAGAATAGACTAATTGATTCCTCCATTATGTGATTTCAGTACAGCCTCCAATCGCTGTCCTTCGATTAACCATGGCTTTACAGTAAAAGAGACAACATCAAGCAAAAAAGGAAATACTGTACATGAAAGTCCTTTGAAGACTACATCTTTCTACAGATGAACAGTTTTTGTTCTCCGTGTTCAAAGAAAACCCCACGTCATCTTCAAACAAAAGTTGGTCTCGGTCATAAAGGGAGTAGAGAGGAAAAGTTTAGTGTGTGTGTGTGTGTGTGTGTGTGTGTGAGGGCTGTTTGCACTGAGATCCTACAAAGCCGTTCTCTATGACTGCCTGTTGGCCAAAGTTAGCCTCTGAAACTTCATAATAACCAATCCATTTATTCTATTCCTGTCCTCTGGCTCAGTTGCAAATTTATAACATGACTGGGAGGTATTTGGTTGAACATTTTATTGTTTCTATAGATCCCTTTGGGAAGGTCACTATTCTCTGAATCTGTGTGTGTGTGTGTGTGTGTGCCCTAAAAGTGAGTTAAAACATAATCAGCCAAGGACCTTGGTATGGTGTGTAGAGTCAACTGTCAGCTTCTATTGACCTTGTTGTTGGTTATGAGATGCAGAAGTCTGCAAGGTTGTTTGATGAGCAAAAACAGCCACGGGGAGTCTGCAGAACATATGGCAGTGGATGGTTTAGGAGTTGTGAGACATCTGATGCCAGTAGTGTGACATCTGTGCCCTTATTAGAAAGAGAGACTGGGAACCTGAGGCTGGGAATTCTTGGTAATGTAGATTTCCATGAGGATGTGGAGGAGCTGTGTGTGTGAATAATATAAAGGGTTGAAGTAGACAACACAAGGGAATTTGACTCAAGCCTAATGTTCACAATTTTCCTAATGTTTCTAATTATGCCGTCTCTCTTGTTCTCTGTAGACTAACAGATATAGAAGGGAATCATTGACATGCATCACAGGTAGACAACCGTTTACACATCCCTTCATTCTATCTTCTTGACATGATAATACAGCACAATTGAGTGACAGCCTGCATTGATTCTTGATTTTGTACTCAAAAACATCTTACGTAACCTGGTGGTTGACTTTGACCTCTGTATGGCTATGTGCTATTATTCTTTTCAGGACTAAAGCTATAATATTCAGAACATACAGAGACATTTACATTCCTACGTTGAGAGGAGGATTACTGACTCATCCTCACAACCCTGCCTCCGTAAGAGTGAAACAGACTGAAAGACCCTGGGGAATCAGGCAGATATGAGGTCAGCCTGCTTGGGTCCTGAGGAAACTGCCTCAGAATGGCACTGAGTAGACCCTCAATAGATGCCTTTGTCTGAGGATTCTTTGCCCTTTCTGACCCTCACAGGAAGCCGGGTAGCAGCAGAGAAGTCGGGTGGGTACGGGACGACTGCGGATATTGGGACCAACATTATGGAATCCGGGGAAATGTTCTGGACTAGCTCCTTGTGTTTAGGAAGAGATGTGACACACACAGCCCAGTCACACAGAGACACCTTCTCGACCGGCTCTGTAAACATTTAATCCAAGTGCATATATTGTGGCTGGTGTAGATAGATGTTTTATGTGGTGGGAGGGATAGTGGACCCACACAGTGGCTCAAACACAAGCAGTGCTATTCACTTTTATGGAGTATTTTAGGTCACCCAGTTTTAATTTTCTTTTCCGTATCAGATACTGTAAATAATTTCAGAGATTCATGAAAACAACATTCTATAACCCATTTGGAGATTGTGTTGTGATATTTTCTAGTTGGTTGCTGCTATTTCTTTTTAAACCATTGCATTTACTGTCTAAATACAAATTGACCTACTTTTGGTACCAAACGGATGGGGGACCTCCTGTGGGTGTACTGGCTGGTACTGTAGCCTGACTGTACTGTAGCGAGCATCTGTTGTGTGCGTCATTCATGTCTGAGATTGTTAAGTGTTGTGTTGTGTTGTGATTTAACCTGTGAATCATGCTAACATGACATCGTCAGTCTGGATGGGGCTAAATATGCATTGAGGATACTACTCTTACATTTCTTTACCCACAAAGGTCTGAACTGATCTGAGATCTGACGTCATCAGATTGTTAACAATGCATGCATTATTACTCCAGGTGCCAGCAGCTGATCTCAGTGTTCCACATACAGTAGCTCTTGTTGGCCATTTTAGCAGCTGCGTCACCATCCAGAACTCGTTGTTTTTTACAAAGAGATAAACTCTCCAACTGCAATTTGTAAAATGTTGTCTTTTCTATTTGTAAAATTCAAAAATGATTCCTTTTGAAAACGAAATGTCCAACTTTTATTATAACGGTTAATTGGAAAGATGATCAGTCAAAAAGAATCTGAACTACATTGTTTAGCATAGATTTGCCTAAACATATTTGAATCTATATTTCTCATTACGAACAACTGTATCAGTGAATCTAGTTGGAAACCATAACACAGGCAGCATATTCACACGCCACAATATCTCCCCCCAAAGCATGAATTAGAAGTCTGAAGGGAATAGAGAATCCATCCAATGTCATTTATCTACATGCAGTTCGTGATGTAATGAATGTATGAATGTACAGCATCTTCACGACCACAGAGGAACAGGGAAGTAGGCCATGCTAACCATATGCTCACACACTTGAGATTCAAGAGATGTTTTGTTCTCTTCAATACATCAGTCCGATTATATATTCTCTACTCCACTCTACCTGGTTTGAGATAAGAATATGGAATATACATAATATTTATATGGAATATACATAATATTTATATGGAATATAAATGTAGAT
This sequence comes from Salmo trutta, assembly GCF_901001165.1. Lineage (NCBI taxonomy): Eukaryota > Metazoa > Chordata > Actinopteri > Salmoniformes > Salmonidae > Salmo > Salmo trutta. Next base: position 12,542,730 of record NC_042963.1, on the reverse strand, counting down.
TATGAATGCTCCCTGGCGTTCAACCATCTACTCCGTAATCTGTGCCAGGCCGCGTGTGAGGTTTAGAAATGCGATGGGTACCGATTTAAAGAGCACCCCACAGTTTCTGCTCTGCTACTACACGGCTACCACTGAATGCAGCCCCTTTTCATTGATGTCTACATTTCCTTTCTGTTGAGGCTCTTCCAGTTTCACCATCAGAATCCTCTGGCCTTTGGCTTTCACGGTGCACAGTGCAACGCAGTTCCCACTGGGCAAACACTAGTTGAATCAACGTTGTTCCACGTCGTTGAAATTAATTGGACGTCTGTGCCCAGTGGGTCTGCCTTGTCATCTGTTCTCTGCTCTGGCCAACTCCTCCACCCTTTACAGACAGTTGTACTGTAACACAAGGGTGAATGTCACTGAGTTAATCCTGCTTTATTCAATTAGGAAGACTGGGAGGGAAGAGGATGAAAAAAGGGTATTCAAAAGCCACACTGGGAAAGGAAAAGTTGCTACAGAATATCAACACAGGAGTTGATAACCAAGCATAGCTAGCTGTGTACAGAATGAATGTAGCTCTTAGGAGGATGGAGAAAAGGTATGGGAAATTGTGTTAAAACAGCAGCGTCCATGGAACCCTGGTATTTTTTACTGTATTGTGGTTCCTTTAAGCATTAAGGCATGGGGGGGGGGCGGTATATTGGCCATATACCACAAGCCCCCCGAGTTACCTTATTGCTATTCTAAACTGGTTATCAACGTAATTAGAGCAGTAAAAATAAATGTTTTGTCATACCCGTAGTATACGGTCTGGTATACCACTGCTGTCAGCCAATCAGCATTCAGGGCTCTAACCACCCAGTTTATATCAGTATATAGCTCATGGAAGTCTCACTGGTATACTGTTCATGGTGCTGCACATGATTACGACGACAGAGGAATTGATTACTTTGGAGTAATTTGAGGCTATAGCAGCTGTGCTGGAGGCTTCTTATTCTGGATTTATCTCCTTGTGTACATGTGTCCATAACACATTTGGGAAAAGAGAAAACACATGAGAAAACCACTGTAGATGATCACTTGAGAACCAATTGATGACTTTTTATGCTATTTACTACTGTATGAGATACTGTTCCTAATCATTGATGCTCCTCACTTGTTCTGGGTCACTTTGTGTACATACAGTACACCCTTAAACACAGTAAGAAGGACCACAGCTGCTTTAGAGAGTCATTCTTGTATATAACCCGACATGCCCTGTATTACTTGTCCCATCACTGATCTATTTATGATTAAAGTATTTTCTATTGTCTGTGCACTGCTGTAGTTCTTGATTGTGGCTTTTGTGAAATGGATTTGTGTCTTCCAGTCAATATGACCATGCTTCAGGGATTACAATACATCCATTCTTAGTGGCATTACAGACTGAGAAACAAAATGAAGCATTGCGTTGAGGAACATTTGTCGTTATTGAACGAAGTCCCTCAAGCTCGGTAATTGACGGTATAGGGAGTAGATGGAGGAGGAGGGAGACAGGAGAACGGAGAGAGGCGGAAGAGGAGGTGTTTTTTTCTCCTGCATTTCTCTTTCCACTCTTCCTGGATTTGCCCTCCAGGGAGGTATGTTTTTCAAACTGAAGTCATATTATTCGCTTTGAGTACCACAAAAGCTTCTGTTAGAATGAAAGCAATATTGTAGTGCCATCTTAATTAATGAGACAATTGTGGGACAGAGAGCAAGATTATTGACTTGCAGTTTACTGCCAGAGGATGTGCCTGCAAACACACTCACATGCATGCACGTGCACACACACATACAGTACGTGAATACACAAAAAGTTAGATAGAAAGATAAAGACTACAGTGCCCTATTGCCCTGGCTTCTAGTGTTACATGGCTGTGAATGAGATAAACACTGCTTTGACTGTCTATATAAAGAAATAATGTATTGTTTCATTGATCGTAGGCCTGCCGGCATAAATCTCACCTAACCCCGGTTCAATTGCTGCCTGCTGCATCATAAATATCATATGACCTGTCGTTTCAGTTTTATCTTCAGCAGCACCAGATAGTAGACTGCTCTTCCCAGCAGCAGCTAATGAGATCACAACCGACCGTGTTTGGCCGCCTCCCAAATAGCACCCTATACCCTACAGGCTAATAGTGCACCGCTTTTGACCATGCAGACTCAAAAAGTAGTTCACTATATAGGCGATAAGGTTGCACTTGGGACGCATACGTTATCAACGGGAGAGCAGTGAGCACATCCAGTAGGCCAAACCTTCCTATGAAAGAGGAAGACTTCCTATGAAATCAACTTTTCTTTCACAAAGTGTGAAAATGTAGATCACATTCACACAGTCTGACATTAAAAGATGGAGGAATCTGACCAAGGCTATCTGGGGACCATTCTAACCACTGATTATCATGTTTGGACATTTATTTATGCCGTTCATGAAGCAAGTAAGCCGATGTGTCCTTGAGCAAGGCACCTAATTTGCTCCAGGGGTGCTGTACTACTATGGCTGACCCTATAAAACAACACATTTTACTGCACCTATCCGGTGTGTGACAATACAACATCTTTATATTGGGATAGATAGTCTACAGTCTGGTGAGTCACCACTGGGGTGGCTGACGTTGATAAGACTGTGGTGTGGGTGTGCTGTGTGTATGTGTGTGCGCGAGAGTGCGTGCGTGTGTGTGGTGTGCATGTGTTTGTGTGTGTATGAGGGGTAGCTACGTGATGCAGCACACGTCCCTAATCACATCATATGTACATCTGGTCACCACCAGATCACACCTGCTTTGCCTCCTGCTGAAATCTCCTATCAACAGTGGCATTGCCCCTTTTTCCTTTTCTCTGTTGTATACAGTGCATTCGGAAAGTATTCAAACCCTTGACTTTTCCACAATTTGTTACGTTACAGCGTTATTCTAAAATGGATTAAATATAAACAATTCCTCATCAATCTACACACAATACCCCATAATAAGAAATCGAAAACATGTTTTTTGTAAATGTATTAAAAATAAAGAACTGATATACCTTACTTACATTAGTATTCAGACCCTTTGTTATGAGACTCGAAACTGAGCTCAGGTGCATCCTGTTTCCATTGATCATCTTTGAGGTGTTTCTACAACTTTATTGGCGTCCACCTGTAGTAAATTCAATTGATTGGACATGATTTGGAAAGGCACACACCTGTCTATATAAGGTCCCACAGTTGACAGTGCATGTCAGAGCAAAAACCAAGCCATGAGGTCGAAGGAATTGTCCGTAGAGCTCCGAGACAGGGTTGTGTCGAGGCACAGATCTGGGGAAGGGTACCAAAACATTTCTGCAGCATTGAAGGTCCCCAAGAACACAGTGGAATCACCAAGACTCTTCCTAGAGCTGGCTGCAAAGCCAAACTGAGCAATCGGAGAAGGGCCTTGGTCAGGGAGGTGACCAAGAACCTGATGGTCACTCTGACAGAGCTCCAGAGTTCCTCTGTGGAGATGGGAGAACCTTCCAGAAGGACAACCATCTCTGCAGCACTCCACCAATCAGGACTTTATGATAGAGTGGCCAGACGGAAGCCATTCCTCAGAAAAAAGGCAAATGACAGCCTGCTTGGAGTTTGCCAAAAGACACCTAAAGGACTTATTTGGTCTGATTTGATTATTTGGTCTGATGAAGCTAAGATTGAATGCTTTGGCCTGAATACCAAGAGTCACGTCTGGAGGAAACCTGGCACCATCCCTACAGTGAAGCATGGTGGTGGCAGCATCATGCTATGGGGATGTTTTTCAGTGACAGGGACTGGGAGACAATTCAGGTTTGAGGGAAAGATGAACAGAGCAAAGTACTGAGAGATTCTTGATGAAACCCTGCTCCAGAGCGCTCAGGACCTCAGCCTGGGATGAAGGTTCACCTTCCAACAGGACAACAACCCTAAGCACACAGCCAAGAGAACGCAGAAGTAGTCTCTGAATGTCCTTGAGTGGCCCAGCTAGAGCCCGGACTTGAACCCAATCGAACATCTCTGGAGAGACCTGGAAATAACTGTGCAGCGACGCTCCCCGTCCAACCTGACAGAGCTTGAGAGGATCTGCAGAGAAGAATGGGAGAAACTCCCCAAATACAGGTGTGCCAAGCTTGTAGTGTCATACCCAAGAAGACTCGATGCTGTAATCACTGCTAAAGGTGCTTCAACAAAGTACTGAGTAAAGGGTCTGAATACTTATGTTAATGTGATATTTCCTTCTTTAAAAAAAAAAAAATCCAAACATTTCTAAATACCTGTTTTTGTTTTGTCTTTATGGGGTATTGTGTGTAGATTGATGAGGGGGGAAAAACGTAACTAGATGTAACGTAACAAGATGTGGAAAAAGTCAAGGGGTCTGAATACTGTCTGAATGCACTGTATTTAATTACATCTCAGACCTGGTGCTCTAGGGGTTACGGCGGGTCTACTGAGGTACTCACAACCTTGAAAAGCTAATCAAGCAAATGTATTCTCTAACCATTCAAAGTGGTGGTCGAAGACACTGCATCTCAGTGGAAGAGGCGTCGCTACAGTCCTTGGTTCAAATCCAGGCTGAATCATATCTGGCTGTGATTGGAAGTCTTATAGGGCAGCGCACAATTTTCCGAGTGTCGGCTTGGGTAGGCCGTCATTGTAAGTAAGAATTTATTCTTAAACTGACTTGCCAAGTTAAATAACAAATGTGGATAATCAGTTGCAGTTCTGCTTCATACCAACAGATGTCAGTGTAGCACAACCAAAGTGCCTGTCTGCAAGGCTACAATGTTGTTCCTGGGCTGGATATACAAAACATCCCCAGATTTCTGAATTCCATCTACACTGTTTGTGAGATACGGGCCTCTTTCTCTATTCCCTGTTCCAGAGTGACCAAAAGTAGTTCTCTCTAGTTAGCTGCTGGAGTAGAATAGCGATAATCTTTGGTTTCGGACAGCTAATCTAGCCCAAAATGACTGTAATAAGGTGCTAATCACAGTTTGGTGGAATGGCTCTCCAGCTTTTCCATCGCAATCAAGTCACTTAACAGGCCCCCGTGGTACGCCCACTTACCCTGATGAGTTTACAACTGGTGTCAGTCTCAATCAGGAATGCTATTTGTTGGTTTTCGGAATAATGTGGTTTAAATTTGAAAATAGATGTTTGCACCCAGTGTTCTTGGCAATTGCTGAGCTTGGCTGTTAACCATCATTGCCATCACAGCCGAGAGAAGGGTCTGGGGACATATACCACAGGAGGTTGGTGGCACCTTAATTGGGGAGGACGGGTTCATGGTAATGAGCAGAATGGTATCAAATAGATCAAACACATGGTTTCCATGTGTTTGATGCCATTTAATTCGCTCTGTTCCAGCCATTATTATGAGCCGTCCTCCCCTCAACAGCCTCCATTGAGATAAACAGTTCCAGTCAAAAGTTTGGACACACCTACTCATTCAAGGATTTTTATTAATTTTGACTATTTTCTACGTTGTAGAATAATAGTGAAGATATCAAAACTATTAAATAACACATAAAATCCTGTAGTAACCAAAAAAGCGTTAAACAAATCAAAATATATTTTATATTCTTCAAAGTAGCCACCCTTTGCCTCGATGACAGCTTTGCACACTCTTGGCATTCTCTCAACCCACTTCATGAGGAATTCTTTCCAACAGTCTTGAAGGAGTTCCCACATATGCTTAGCACTTGTTGGCTGTTTTTCCTTCACTCTGCGGTCCAACTCATTCCAAACCATCTCAATTGGGTTGAGGTCGGGTGATTGTGAAGGCCAGGTCATCTGATGCAGCACTCCATCACTCTCCTTCTTGGTCAAATAGCCCTTACACAGCCTGGAGGTGTGTTGGGTCATTGTCCTGTTGAAAATCAAATGATAATCCCACTAAGCGCAAACAAGATGGGATAGAGTATCGCTGCAGAATGCTGTCGTAGCCGTGATGGGTAAGTGTGCCTTGAATTCTAAATAAATCACTGACATTGTCACCAGCAAAGCACCATCACACCACTACTTCCATGCTTTAGTGGCAACCACACATGCAGAGATCATCCGTTCACCTACTCTGCGTCTTACAAAAACACGGCGGTTGGAGAAAAAAAATCACATTTGGACTCATCAGACCAAAGGACAGATTTCCACCGGTCTAATGTCGATTGCTTGTTTTTCTTGGCCCAAGCAAGTCTCTTCTTCTTTTTGGTGTCCTTTAATAGTGGTTTCTTTGCAGTAATTTGACCATGAAGGCCTGATTCACGCAGTGTCCTCTGAACAGTTGATGTTGAGATGTGTCTGTTACTTGAACACTGTGAACCATTTATTTGGGCTGCAATCTGATGTGCAATTAACTCTATTGAACTTATCCTCTGCAGCAGAGGTGACTCTGGTCTTTCTCTTTGCTTATTTATTTCTGTTCTTGCCATAATATGGACTTGGTCTTTTACCAAATGGTCTTTTCCCGTACCTTGTCACAACATAACTGACTGTCTCAAAGATGGAAAGAAATTCCACAAATTAACTTTTAACAATGCACACCTGTTAATAAAAATGCATTCCAGGTGACTACCTCATGAAGCTGGTTGAGAGAATGCCAAGAGTGTGCAAAGCTGTCATCAAGACGAAGCGTGGCTACTTTGAAGTATCTCAAATATAAAATATATTTTCATTTAACACTTTTTTTACTTACTACATGATTCCATATGTGTTATTTCATGGTTTTGATGTCTTCACTATTATTCTACAATGTAGAAAATAGTAAAAATAAAGAAAAACCCTTGAATGAGTAGGTGTATCCAAACTTTTAACTGGTAATGTACTATTGTGAACAATAGCAGGAGAAGGCCAAAAGTCTGCAGGATCAGCCTCCAATCTATACAGGCTTTGATTGGTCAAATATATAATTTGATTGACCAATCAAGTGACAGAACCCAAGGTAAGGCACTAGTCAGGACTTTGGAGAGTTCTTAGATGACTCTGTAGTATCTATGGTAGTATTTCTCTGTTTATAACCAGGCCTTAAAGCTATGTGCAATGCACATGAGGGACAGCAGACCAACGAGGTTAACAGATAGATAAGATGCAGTGCACCTCTTATGAAATCTTCCCCTGGTGTGGAGGAGAGAAGCGGAGAGGAGTGGTGATGTAAGTGTGCGTGTTCCCCTCTTCCCTGGGTCCAAGGCCTAGCTGTCCTGTGCAGAGTCAGGCATCACACAGCCGTGCTTACAGTTAGACAGCTCATGTTCTCACAACAAGTCAGGCTGAATGTCAAGGTCTCTACCACAACTTCACTGACAAAACACTGTCCGTTAAAACCTAAGTCGGATAGTGCTGGGGAGTGGAAAAAACAATTCACAACGTACTATCTGACTCACCTATTGGTCACCCCCAATGAACTGAAACACTTCTCTATCCTGTATTGAGAGCCCCTGTTGTGGCCTTCCCTTCCTCCATCTCACTCGCTCTCCCTCTATCCCTCTCTCTCTCTCTCCCTCCCGCTGCCCTTACCGACACTCTCTCGCACTCCACCCCCGCCCATCTTCCTCTCCCCCTCCCTCTCTCCCACTTGACCCCGCCAAGAGTGTCGCACCCCGACAGAGGTCGCCTGTCAGGCTCAGCTCTACTCTGCTCCTCTCCACCTCCTCTCCTCACCCCTCTCTTTTCCGCTGCTCTGCATGTGCTTCCAATTACAGACAGAGGAGAGGCGGCCCTGTGTGTGCAGCATGTGGTTCCATTTAGAGCAGGTGAAACAGTGTAGGAAAGTAGATCCGTCATCTGTCGCATTCAAGAGGCCACTGAGAACGACATGAAGTCATAGCAAAACTAATCCTCAGAGGAGGAGTTTGTCCAGAGCCCCGCAGGGCCAGCTTCTCTTACGGGGGCCCACCGTGGCCCCCAGAGCGGTGCTTCAAAGCTCCACAGGGGGCCTGATAGCACTCTCTCTCCCTTATAATCGCTCTCTCTTTCCGTATCGTTTGGTTAGTATTATTTTTCCTGTTCTCCCTCTCTGAAGTCCTCTGTTATGTTATGGTTCTAGCCTGGGATTCCACGGACTAGTCCCTCTCTGACTCCCTGTCTCCCAGATGTTCCTGACAAAAATATCTGAAGAAATGTCTCATTTGATTTGGTGGAGGGATGTCACAACTGAATGCATTCAACCTAAATGTGTCTTCCACATGTAACCCAACTCCTCTGAATCAGCGAGGTGTGGGGGGGCAGCCTTGATCGACGTCATCGGGAAGCAGTTGGTGGTTGACAGCCTTGCTCAAGGGCAGAACTTGCCGGCTCTGGGATTCTAACCAGCAACCTTTTGGTTACTGGCCAATTGCTCTTAACTGCTAGGGTACCAGGGATCGAGGGGTTGGGGAGTGGGATGTTTTTGACCCCCCTTTTGCCCACAGAATAGCTTCAATTCATCAGGGAATGGACCCTACGAGGTGTTGAAAGCATTCCACAGGGATGCTGGCCCTTGTTGACTCCAATGCTTCCCACAGTTGTGTCAAGTTGGCTGGATGTCCTTTGTGTGGTGGACCATTCTTGCCGCACACGGGAAACTGTTGAGCGTGAAAATCCAGAAATGTTGCAGTTCTTGACACAAACTGGTGCGCCTGGCAGTATACCACCCTGCATCCCACTGCTGGCTTACCTCTGAAGTTAAGCAGGGTTGGTTCTGGTCGGTCCCTTGACGTGAGACCAGATGCTGCTGGAAGTGGTGTTGGAGGGCCAGTAGGGGGCACTCTTTCCTCTGGTCTAAAAAAAACATATCCCAATGCCCCAGGGCAGTGATTGGGGACATTGCCCTCTGTAGGGTGAAGTCTTTCGTATGGTAAATTAAACGGGGGTCCTGACTCTTTGTGGTCACTTAAGATCCCATGGCACTTATTGTAAGGGTCCTAGCTAAATTTCCAATCTGACCCTCATACTATTATGGTCACCTAATCATCCCCAGCTCCCCTGTAACTATTCCCTAGGTCATTGCTGTAAATGAGAATGTGTTCCCCGTCAACTTACCTGGTAAAATAAGGGTTAAATAAGTGCTAAAATACTATTATACCCCATTCAAAGGCACTTCAATATTTTGTTTGAATTGCACACATACACAATCCATGTCTCAGTTGTCTCAAGGCTTAAAAACCATTACTTAACCTGTCTACTCCCCATAATCTACATTAATTGAAGTGGATTTAACAGGCGACATCAATAAGGGATCATAGCTTTCACCTGAATGTACCTGGTCAGTCTACAGTGGCTTGCAAAAGTATTCACCCCCTTTGGCATTTTTCCTATTTTGTTGCTTTACAACCTGGAATTAAAATGGATTTTGGGGGGTTTGTATCATTTGATTAACACAACATGTCTACCACTTTGAAGACACAAAATATGTTTTATTGTGAAACAAACAAGAAATAAGACCACAAACTCAAAACTTGAGCGTGCTTAACTATTCACCCGCCCAAAGTCAATACTTTGTAGAGACACTTTTGCAGCAATTACAGCTGCAAGTCTCTTGGGGTATGTCTCTATAAACTTGGCACATCTAGCCACTGGGATTTATGCCCATTAAAGGCAAAACTGCTCCAGCGCCTTCAAGTTGGATGGGTTCCGATGGTGTACATCAATCTTTAAGTTATACCACAGATTCTCAATTGGATTGAGGTCTGGGCTTTGACAAGGTCATTCCAAGACCTTTAAATGTTTCCCGTTAAACCACTTGAGTGTTGCTTTAGCAGTATGCTTAGTGTCATTGTCCTGCTGGAAGGTGAACCTCTGTCCCAGACTCAAATCTCTGGAAGACTGAAACAGGTTTCCCTCAAGAATTTCCCTGTATTTAGCACCAGCCACCATTCCTTTAATTCTGACCAGTTTCCCAGTCCCTGCTGAGGAAAAACATCCCCACCATCATGCTTCACTGTGGGGATGGTGTTCTCGGGGTAATGAGAGGTGGTGGGTTTGCCCCAGATAGCGTTTTCCTTGATGGCCAAAAAGCTCAATTTTAGTCTCATCTGACCAGAGTACCTTATTCCATATGGTTGGGTAGTCTCCCACATGCCTTTTGGTGAACTCCAAATGTGTTTGCTTATTTTTTTCATAAAGCAATGGCTTTTTTCTGGCCACTCTTCCGTAAAGCCCAGCTCTGTGGAGTGTACGGCTTAAAGTGGTCCTATGGACAGATACTCCAATCTCCGCTGTGGAGCTTTGCAGCTCCTTCAGGGTTATCTTTGGTCTCTTTGTTGCCTCTCTCATTAATGCCCTCCTTGCCTGGTCCGTGAGTTTTGGTGGGCAGCCCTCTCTTGGCAGGTTTGTTGTATTTCCATATTGTTTCCATTTTTATAATGGATTTAAGGGTGCTCTGTGGGATGTTCAAAGTTTTGGATATTTTTATAAACCAACCGTGATCTGTACTTCTCCACAACTTTGTCCCTGACCTGTTTGGAGAGCTCCTTGGTCTGTGGTGTTGCAGACTCTGGGGCCTTTCAGAACAGTTGTGTGTATATATATATATGTGGCCTCCGCTCCACCCTCGGCGTTGCCCACTTAGGTAGCGCCTCTGGCCGCGCCGGAGGACTGATGGGCGACCTTGGCTGCGCCCGGCTGGCGGGCGGCGATGGCTGCGCCCGGCTGGCGGGCGGCGATGGCTGCGCCCGGCTGGCGGGCGGCTCTGGCGGCTCCGGTCAGGCGGGCGGCTCTGGCGGCTCCGGTCAGGCGGGCGGCTCTGGCGGCTCCGGACAGGCGGGCGGCTCTGGCGGCTCCGGTCAGGCGGGCGGCTCTGGCGGCTCCGGACAGGCGGGCGGCTCTGGCGGCTCCGGACAGGCGGGCGGCTCTGGCGGCTCCGGACAGGCGGGCGGCTCTGGCGGCTCCGGACTGGCGGGCGGCTCTGGCGGCTCCGGACTGGCGGGCGGCTCTGGCGGCTCCGGACTGGCGGGCGGCTCTGGCGGCTCTGGACTGGCGAGACCCACTGGAGGCCTGGTCCGTTGAGCAGGCACAGGACTCACCAGGATGGGGAGACCCACTGGAGTCTCCCCATCCAGGACGGACCAGGATGGGGAGACCCACTGGAGGCCTGGTCCGTGGAGGCGGCACAGGAGAGACCAGGATGGGGAGACCCACTGGAGGCCTGGTTTGAGGACGCGGCACAGGAGAGACCAGGATGGGGAGACCCACTGGAGGCCTGGTCCGTGGAGGAGGCACAGGCTTAACCAGGATGGGGAGACCCACTGGAGGCCTGGTCCGAGGAGGAGGCACAGGATAAACCGGGCTGTGGGGGAGCACTGGAGTTCTGGTATGTAGGCTCCTTACCCACACTCCAGGCTGAATGCCCACTTTGGCCCGGCACGGGCGCAGCACAGGCATTGGGCGAACTGGGCCCTCCCAGCGCTCTGGAGACACAGTGCGCAGAGCCGGTGCAGGATAACCTGGACCGAAAAGGTGCACCGGAGACCAGACGCGCTGAGCTGGCACAACCCGTCCTGGCTCGATGCCTGCACTCACATGGCACTTGCGGGGGGCTGGCCTATAGCGCACCGGGCTATGAATGCGTACTGGGGACACCGTGCGCTTTACTGCATAACACGGTGTCTGACCAGTACTGCGCTGCCTCCTGTAAGCACAGGGAGTTGGCTCAGGTCTACCGCCTGACTCCGCCAATCTCCCCGTGTGCCCCCCAAAATTTTTTTGGGGGGGCTGCCTCTCGTGTCTGTTGCGTTCCCTTTCCTCATACCAGCGCCTCTCAGCTATCGCTGCCTCGATCTCCCACTGCGGGCGGCGATACTCCCCAGCTTGAGCCCATGGTCCCTTTCCGTCCATTAATTCTTCCCATCTCCAGGAATCCTGAACGTTCCTCTCCATCTTCTCCAAAGTCCATGAGTCCATATTACTTTCCTTCTCCTGGTGCCTCTCCTTCCTCCGCTGCTTGGTCCGTTTTCGGTGGGTAATTCTGTAACGGCTGTCGGGAGAGAGAGTAGACCAAGGCGCAGTGGAGTTAGTGTTGATCATGATTTTAATGGACGAAAGAACACTATACACAAAAACAAGAAAACTGACAGCCAAACAGTACTGTCAGGTGCAATACGTAACAGAAACAATTACCCACAAAACCCCAACGGAAAAACAGGCACTTATGTGTGACTCCCAATCAGCAACAACCAACAACAGCTGTGCCTGATTGGAAGCCACACGGCCAAAAATAAATGAAACAGACAACATAGAAAATGAACATAGAACGCCCACCCAATGTAACACCCTGGCCTAACCAAAATAAAGACCAAAAAACCCCTCTCTATGGCCAGGGCGTTACAACAACACATCCTAGATCTGAATGAAAGAAATAATCTTATTAAATACATTTTTCTTTACATAGATGAATGTGCTGACAACAAAATCACACAAAAATAATCAATGGAAATCCAATTTATCAACCCATGGAGGTCTGGATTTGGAGTCACACTCAAAATTAAAGTGGAAACCCACACTACAGGCTGATCCAACTTTGATGTAATGTCCTTAAAACAAGTCAAAATGAGGCTCAGTAGTGTGTGTGGCCTCCACGTGCCCGTATGACCTCCCTACAACGCCTGGGCATGCTCCTGATGAGGTGGCGGATGGTCTCCTGAGGGATCTCCTCCCAGACCTGGACTAAAGCATCCGCCAACTCATGGACAGTCTGTGGTGCAACGTGGCGTTGGTGGATGGAGCGAGACATGATGTCCCAGATGTGCTCAATTGGATTCAGGTCTGGGGAACGGGCGGGCCAGTCCATAGCATCAATGCCTTCCTCTTGCAGGAACTGCTGACACACTCCAGCCACATGAGGTCTAGCATTGTCTTGCATTAGGAGGAACCCAGGGCCAACCGCACCAGCATATGGTCTCACAAGGGGTCTGAGGATCTCATCTCGGTACCTAATGGCAGTCTGGCTACCTCTGGCGAGCACATGGAGGGCTGTGCGGCCCCCCAAAGAAATGCCACCCCACACCATGACTGACCCACCGCCAAACCGGTCATGCTGGAGGATGTTGCAGGCAGCAGAACGTTCTCCACGGCGTCTCCAGACTCTGTCACGTCTGTCACGTGCTCAGTGTGAACCTGCTTTCATCTGTGAAGAGCACAGGGCGCCAGTGGCGAATTTGCCAATCTTGGTGTTCTCTGGCAAATGCCAAACGTCCTGCACGGTGTTGGGCTGTAAGCACAACCTCCACCTGTGGACGTCGGGCCCTCATACCACCCTCATGGAGTCTGTTTCTGACCGTTTGAGCAGACACATGCACATTTGTGGACTGCTGGAGGTCATTTTGCAGGGCTCTGGCAGTGCTCCTCCTGCTCCTCCTTGCACAAAGGCGGAGGTAGCGGTCCTGCTGCTGGGTTGTTGCCCTCCTACGGCCTCCTCCACGTCTCCTGATGTACTGGCCTGTCTCCTGGTAGCGCCTCCACACTACCATCAGTTTCCGGTCACAACTTGCAGACTTGTTTACGCTGCTGTGCGTTTTTGTTGCCGATCTTACTTTGCTACCTGACGGTTTTTACTTTTTCATTACCGTATATTTTTACTTTTTCCCTCACTCAACTTTTTTCATTCAACTTTCTTACCCCGGAGGTTTTATCTGGACATGGTTCATCAGGACTTCAAACAGCCGAAGCTAAGTAACATTAACATGATGTCTTCTAATTGCAGTCGTTGTACTTATAATATACAGGAGAACGATCGCCTTACGGCAAGGATAGCTGTGCTGCAAGCCCAGCTTCAGACGCAATCGTTAGGCAAGGGTAATTTCAGTGTAGGAAAGGATGAAACAGCGTCTGTGCCACCAGCAAGTACAGATAGTAACGTTAGTATAAACCCCCTCGCACGGTCCCCGCAGCTGGACAACTTTCTCATGGCTTCTGGAGGGAAACGCTGTAGGAATGCTCAACCGGTGTCGCTTATTCAGCCGACAGAAACTTTCAACCGGTTCTCCCCATTAAGCGAGTCGGAGTCGGAGGCCGAGACTTCTCTGGTCTCTACTTCTCCCGTTGTGGGGTCTGAGACGCCGACGGCTCCCACCATTAGCTCTGACAAATTTAAAACCCTAGTCATTGGCGACTCCATTACCCGCAGTATTAGACTTAAAACGAATCATCCAGTGATCATACACTGTTTACCAGGGGGCAGAGCTACCGACGTTAAGGCTAATCTAAAGACGGTGCTGGCTAAAGCTAAAACCGGCGAGTGTAGAGAGTATAGAGATATTGTTATCCACGTCGGCACCAACGATGTTAGGATGAAACAGTCAGAGGTCACCAAGCGCAACATAGCTTCAGCGTGTAAATCAGCTAGAAAGATGTGTCGGCATCGATTAATTGTCTCTGGCCCCCTCCCAGTTAGGGGGAGTGATGAGCTCTACAGCAGAGTCTCACAACTCAATCGCTGGTTGAAAACTGTGTTCTGAGAGAATTTGTAGATAATTGGCCCTCTTTCTGGGACTCACCCACAAACAGGACCAAGCCTGGCCTGTTGAGGAGTGACGGACTCCATCCTAGCTGGAGGGGTGCTCTCATCTTATCTACGAACATAGACAGGGCTCTAACTCCTCTAGCTCCACAATGAAATAGGGTGCAGGCCAGGCAGCAGGCTGTTAGCCAGCCTGCCAGCTTAGTGGAGACTGCCACTAGCACAGTCAGCGTAGTCAGCTCAGCTTTCCCCATTGAGACTGTGTCTGTGCCTCGATCTAGGTTGGGCAAAATGGCGGTGTTCGCTTTAGTAATCTCACTAGTATGAAGACCTCCTCCATTCCTGCCATTATTGAAAGAGATTGTGATACTTCACATCTCAAAATTGGGTTACTTAATGTTAGATCCCTCACTTCCAAGGCAGTTATAGTCAATGAACTAATCACTGATCATAATCTTGATGTGATTGGCCTGACTGAAACATGGCTTAAGCCTGATGAATTTACTGTGTTAAATGAGGCCTCACCCCCTGGTTACACTAGTGACCATACCCCCCGTGCATCCGGCAAAGGCGGCGGTGTTGCTAACATTTACAATAGCAAATTTCAATTTACAAAAAAAAAACAATGACGTTTTCGTCTTTTGAGCTTCTAGTCATGAAATCTATGTAGCCTACTCACTCACTTTTTATAGCTATCAGGGAATTCACTAAGTTCCCTGAATTCCTATCGGATCTTGTAGTCATAGCAGATAATATTCTAATTTTTGGTGACTTTAACATTCACATGGAAAAGTCCACAGACCCACTCCAAAAGGCTTTCGGAGCCATCATCGACTCAGTGGGTTTTGTCCAACATGTCTCTGGACCTACTCACTGCCACAGTCATACTCTGGACCTAGTTTTGTCCCATGGAATAAATGTTGTGGATCTTAATGTTTTTCCTCATAATCCTGGATTATCGGACCACCATTTTATTGCGTTTACAATTGCAACAAATAATCTGCTCAGACCCCAACCAAGGAGCATTAAAAGTCGTGCTATAAATTCTCAGACAACCCAAAGATTCCTTGATGCCCTTCCAGACTCCCTCTGCCTACCCAAGGACGTCAGAGGACAAAAATCAGTTAACCACCTAACCGAGGACCTCAATTTAACCTTGCGCAATACCCTAGATGAAGTTGCACCCCTAAAAATTTAAAACATCTGTCATAAGAAACTAGCTCCCTGGTATACAGAAAATACACGAGCTCTGAAGCAAGCTTCCAGAAAATTGGAACGGAAATGGCGCCACACCAAACTGGAAGTCTTCCGACTAGCTTGGAAAGACAGTACCGTGCAGTATCGAAGAGCCCTCACTGCTGCTCGATCATCCTATTTTTCCAATTTAATTGAGGAAAATAAGAACAATCCGAAATGTATTTTTGATACTGTCGCAAAGCTAACTAAAAAGCAGCATTCGCAAATGGAGGATGGCTTTCACTTCAGCAGTAATACATTTATGAACTTCTTTGAGGAAAAGATCATGATCATTAGAAAGCAAATTACGGACTCCTCTTTAAATCTGGGTATTCCTCCAAAGCTCCATTGTCCTGAGTCTGCACAACTCTGCCAGGACCTAGGATCAAGGGAGATACTAAAGTGTTTTAGTACTATATCTCTTGACACAATGATGAAAATAATCATGGCCTCCAAACCCTCAAGCTGCATACTGGACCCTATTCCAACTAAACTACTGAAAGAGCTGCTTCCTGTGCTTGGCCCTCCTATGTTGAACATAATAAACGGCTCTCTATCCACCGGATGTGTACCAAGCTCACTAAAAGTGGCAGTAATAAAGCCTCTCTTGAAACAGCCGAAACTTGACCCAGAAATTATAAAAAACTATCGGCCTATATCGAATCTTCCATTCCTCTCAAACATTTTTGAAAAAGCTGTTGCACAGCAACTCACTGCCTTCCTGAAGACAAACAATGTATACGAAACGCTTCAGTCTGGTTTTAGACCCCATCATAGCACTGAGACTGCACTTGTGAAGGTGGTAAATTACCTTTTAATGACGTCAGACCGAGGCTCTGCATCTGTCCTCGTGCTCCTAGATCTTAGTGCCGCTTTTGATACCATCGATCACCACATTCTTTTGGAGAGATTGGAAACCCAAATTGGTCTACATGGACAAGTTCTGGCCTGGTTTAGATCTTATCTGTCGGAAAGATATCAGTTTGTCTCTGTGAATGGTTTGTCCTCTGACAAATCAATTGTACATTTCGGTGTTCCTCAAGGTTCCGTTTTAGGACCACTATTGTTTTCACTATATATTTTACCTCTTGGGGATGTCATTCGAAAACATAATGTTACATTTCACTGCTATGCGGACAACACACAGCTGTACATTTCAATGAAACATGGTGAAGCCCCAAAATTGCCCTCGCTAGAAGCCTGTGTTTCAGACATAAGGAAGTGGATGGCTGCAAACGTTCTACTTTTAAACTCGGACAAAACAGAGATGCTTGTTCTCGGTCCCAAGAAACAAAGAGATCTTCTGTTGAATCTGACAATTAATCTGGATGGTTGTACAGTCGTCTCAAATAAAACTGTGAAGGACCTCGGCGTTACTCTGGACCCTGATCTCTCTTTTGAAGAACATATCAAGACTGTTTCAGCTTTTTTCCATCTACGTAACATTGCAAAAATCAGAAACTTTCTGTCCAAAAATGACGCAGAAAAATTAATCCATGCTTTTGTTACTTCTAGGCTGGACTACTGCAATGCTCTACCTTCCGGCTACCCGGATAAAGCACTAAACAAACTTCAGTTAGTGCTAAATACGGCTGCTAAAATCCTGACTAGAAACAAAAAATGTGATCATATTACTCCAGTGCTAGCCTCCCTACACTGGCTTCCTGTTAAGGCAAGGGCTGATTTCAAGGTTTTACTGCTAACCTACAAAGCATTACATGGGCTTGCTCCTACCTATCTTTCCGATTTGGTCCTGCCGTACATACCTACACGTACGCTACGGTCACAAGACGCAGGCCTCCTAATTGTCCCTAGAATTTCTAAGCAAACGGCTGGAGGTAGGGCTTTCTCCTATAGAGCTCCATTTTTATGGAATGGTCTGCCTACCCATGTGAGAGACGCAGACTCAGTCTCAACCTTTAAGTCTTTACTGAAGACTTATCTCTTCAGTAGGTCCTATGATTAAGTGTAGTCTGGCCCAGGGGTGTGAAGGTGAACGGAAAGGCTGGAGCAACGAACCGCCCTTGCTGTCTCTGCCTTGCCGGTTCCCCTCATTCCACTGGGATTCTCTGCCTCTAACCCTATTACAGGGGCTGAGTCACTGGCTTACTGGTGTTCTTCCATGCCGTCCATGGGAGGGGTGCGTCACTTGAGTGGGTTGAGTCACTGACGTGGTCTCCCTGTCTGGGTTGCCCCCCCCCCCCCTTGGGTTGTGCCATGGCGGAAATCTTTGTGGGCTATACTCGGCCTTGTCTTAGGACGGTAAGTTGGTGGTTGTAGACATCCCTCTAGTGGTGTGGGGGCTGTGCTTTGGCAAAGTGGGTGGGGTTATATCCTGCCTGTTTGGCCCTGTCCGGGGGGTATCATCGGATGGGGCCACAGTGTCTTCTGATCCCTTCTGTCTCAGCCTCCAGTATTTATGCTGCAGTAGTTTATGTGTCGGGGGGCTAGGGTCAGTCTGTTACATCTGGAGTATTTCTCTTGTCTTATCCGGTGTCCTGTGTGAATTTAAATATGCTCTCTCTAATTTTCTCTTTCTCTCTTTCTTTCTTTCTTTCTCTCGGAGGACCTGAGCCCTAGGACCATGCCTCAGGACTACCTGGCATGATGACTCCTTGCTGTCCCCAGTCCACCTGGCCATGCTGCTGCTCCAGTTTCAACTGTTCTGCCTGCGGCTACGGAACCCTGACCTGTTCACCGGACGTGCTTGTTGCACCCTCGACAACTACTATGATTATTATTATTTGACCATGCTGGTCATTTATGAACATTTTAACATCTTGACCATGTTCTGTTATAATATCCACCCGGCACAGCCAGAAGAGGACTGGCCACCCCTCATAGCCTGGTTCCTCTCTAGGTTTCTTCCTAGGTTTTTGGCCTTTCTAGGGAGTTTTTGCTAGGGAGTTTTTCCTAGCCACCGTGCTTCTTTCACATGCATTGCTTGCTGTTTGGGGTTTTAGGCTGGGTTTCTGTACAGCACTTTGAGATATCAGCTGTTGTACGAAGGGCTATATAAATAAATTTGATTTGATTTGATTTGATGCTCTGGACACTACGCTGACAGACACAGCAAACCTTCTTGCCACAGCTCGCATTGATGTGCCATCCTGGATGAGCTGCACTACTTGAGCCACTTGTGTGGGTTGTAAGACTCCGTCTCATGCTACCACTAGAGTGAAAGCACCGCCAGCATTCAAAAGTGACCAAAACATCAGCCAGGAAGCATAGGAACTGAGAAGTGGTCTGTGGTCCCCACCTGCAGAACCACACCTTTATTGGGGGTGTCTTGCTAATTGCCTATAATTTCCACCTGTTGTCTATTCCATTTGCACAACAGCATGTGAAATTTATTGTCAATCAGTGTTGCTTCCTAAGTGGACAGTTTGATTTCACAGAAGTGTGATTGACTTGGAGTTACATTGTGTTGTTTAAGTGTTCCCTTTATTTTTTTGAGCAGTATATATATATATATATATATACTGAGATCATGTGACTGATCATGTTGCACACAGGTGGACATTATTTAGCTAATTATGTGACTTCTGAAGGTAATTGGTTGCACCAGATCTTATTTAGGGGTTTCATAGCAAAGGGGGTGAATACATATGCACGCACCCCTTTTCTGTTTGTAATTAAATAAAAGAAATTGAAACAAGTGTTTTTTTTTTATTTCACGTCACCAATCTGGACTATTTTGTGTATGTCCATTACATGAAATCCAAATAAAAATCCATTTAAATTACAGGTTGCAATGCAACAAAATAGGAAAAAGCCAAGGGGGATGAATACTTTTGCAAGGCACTGTATGTCATGGAAAGAGCAGGTGTTCTTAATGTTTTGTATACTCAGTGTATGTGATCATATACAAATGTAAGTACGATTTGACATTTTTACAGTATGTTTTAGTTAAATATAAAATCTGTTTGGGCTTCTTGCGGTCAATTTGTTCTTGCCCCCTGACTATCTGCTCAAGAAAAAAATGTCATGTCGTTCATGATCCCTGTCCTATTGGAACAGTCGAAGAACCCTTTTAAGTTCTAGACAGACACTTTTTTGTAAGAGTGTAACCACCCTCCCTCATGTCTCCTCAGTGCTTCATTTGTAAATCGGGAGGTCCCGGAACACAAAGTGAGTGCGAGAAGGGGGGGGCTCTAAGGTACCGGAACACATTAGTTGTGTTTGAATAACCATACTAACATACTACATACTTAATGAGTACATACACTGTACTATTAGCTCATTTTAGTATGCTGTAAACGAACGGTATCCTTTCAGTTGAGCGTACTACCGCTTCGCCTGTCTCCCGGAACTGTATCAAATCAAATCAAATGTTATTATGGGTGTAGTGAAATACTTGTGTTCCTAGCTTCAACAGTGCGGTAATATCTAACAATTCACAACAATACACACAAATCTAAAGTAAAGGAATGGAATTAAGAAATATATAAATATTAGGACGAGCAATGTCTGAGGTGCTTTGACTAAAATACAGTATATACATATGAAATGAGTAAAGCAGCATGAAAACATAATTAAAGTGGCTTTTTATTTTACCTTTATTTAACTAGGCGTGTCAGTTAAGAACAAACTCTTATTTAAAATGACGGCCTACCAAAAGGCCTCCTGCGGGGACGGGGGCTGGGATTAAAAATATATATATTTTTAATATAAATATAGGACAAAACATACATCATGACAAGAGAGACAACACAACACTACATAAAGAGAGACCTAAGACAACAACATAGCAAGGCAGCAGCACATGAAAACACAGCATGGTAGCAACACAACATGACAACAACATGGTAGCAACACAACATGGTAGCAGCACAAAACATGGTACAAACATTATTGGGCACAGTCAACAGCACAAAGGTCAAGAAGGTAGAGACAACAATACATCACACAAAGCAGCCACAACTGCCAGTAAGAGTGTCCATGATTGAGTCTTTGAATGAAGAGATTGAGATAAAACTGTCCAGTTTGAGTGATTGTTGCAGCTCGTTCCAGTTGCTAGCAGCAGCGAACTGAAAAGACCAACTAACAATTTGTCAGCCAACATAACGTTTAACGTAACTTATTTGAAAAGTTATTACTTTATTATGTTGCTCAACATTTTATTAACATTTGTCATAATTAGTTAAAGCAATATGAATTTGTATCCGCTCTCGTCAGACTTCGGCTGCATATTTTCCGCCATTTTCTTCAAATCTGAAAACGTTGTGAAGCCACGCTCATTTTCTAAAGAATTGCATTATGGGCCCTAAAAGCATGGAAATAGTGTTCACTGCTTGTATACTTTGTATTTTGGTGAATTTAGTATGACATCAGGGAACTTTTGGCATGCTAACTATATCCATACTATGACCAATAAGCATACTACATACTCTATTTACGTCACAAATAGTACGGTTAGTGCGGTTAGTATGAGTATTCGAACACAGTTATTGAGGAAAAAAAGTGTCAAACACAACGTAGCAGCCAAGTAGCCTACTATCTATGGTGGTGAAACAGACAGCCCTCTCCAAGGTGCTAATTCATTCAAAGCATTTTAGACGTCACTGCAGTATGCCCACATACTTGAGTATAGCTTCGAGGTTTACACAAGTCTGAATTTCTTTTAGGCTAGTTTTCGAGACATCAATGTACAACAACATTTTTAGACGACACTGCAGAACACCTGCCATATGCACACATACTCAGCTGTGGGGCTTACAAGACCCCAATTTCATATGATGTTCAAGACATCAATGTAGCAGTAGAACAAATATCCCAATATCGGAATATAACTTCAACTAAAATAAATCAAGGTAGGCTACAGCAGAACACCTCCTGCCTATATGATAATATAAAGCACATATTCAGAATACAAACTTGTTATGTGCTGTGAAGGTAAAGGAGTCAAAATGTCCTACCTTAGTTTTCAAAACCTCCCACAATGACTCTCCCCATGTCAAGTCCATTTAACTCCTGAGAGTCAACTTCTTGCTCAAACCCATGAGCGGGCATGTGGCTGTGATGTTTAGCCGTCTTCTAAGTCTGTTCTGAAGACTCTGACTGTTGTGTGTATTATACAAAAAAAAAATGTTAACCTGGGTGTCCTCTTTAGCCTTGTCTACAAGGCTTGCTGCCACCAAATGCGCCTTGGTTCAGGCATGTTCAAAAACCTTTTTTCTGAGGGCTCTTTTCTTGTTTTTTTAACATCTGATGCATAGGATGTTAATTTACTGTACATCCCACCCACTCTTTTGCTAGTTTAATCCCTCCAGTCATTTCTAGACCCAAGTTCCCTACCTTTTTGCATGTTGTACAGCCCAACTTTGAATTCTGAATGACAAGCCAGGGGAAATACGTTTTCTTGTTCTTGAACGGCAAATGACTCCTGCTCCGAGCACTTCGTGGTGGATGCACTGCCCCCCTCCCCCCAGCTCCACGTCTCCCTCTCCTGCTGAGTCTGACTCTCTTGTGGGTCTACTAGCTAGTGGAGGTGCCGGTGGTGATGCTGAACTGGCCAGATTAGCAGCGCCATCAGGAACAGTTTGCTGACTACCACTACCAAGACCTGTGTCAAGATCAGTTACTTACCCCACAGGCCCTCTCCATCATCTATGTACAAATAATAGAGCAGGTCTGGAATCAGTGTGGCTGGATGGGATGATTACATAGAAGGATCACCACGCTTTTACATGAGGATCTTTCTGGGGGGTGGGAGAAATAACGAGTAGGCAACTTAATTTAACGCTGATCGCTTTTATTAGAATGTCTACAGTGCGAACAGTTAAACAATGAATTAATCATGCCGCGAGAGGTACCGGATCTGGGCAAATAGGTGCTGGAAAAAACAAAGTCAAATCTGAGAAGTGCTGGATGCTAATCAAATTAAGCACTGTGTCTCCTGCTGTTCACATGGACACTTGGCGGAGGGAAAGGAGTTTGCATGTGGTTGTAGTCAGTCCATGCGGTCGGCCATATTCTATTAGCTAACTCCTGTTGGAAAGAATGCAGGTTAATGCAGCATGAGGGACTAGTCATTGTCACTGTCATTTGTGCTTTACAGGTGCAGGAAGGGAGGCATGGCAGTAAATCACTAGATGTTCTGCGCCAACTACTTTACAGGAGTAGCTAGTCCTTGCGCTCCCGCCAGGCCCGCTCACCAGCACCCAGTAAAGCTCTCACATTCAAAATGAATGGCGCAGGATGAAAGAGGAGCTGTATTTTTAGCAAGGCGAAGGAACTGACCGAACACCCATTGATTGCACACAGAGCCGCAGCATGTTAACTGGACTCTCCATTAGAGAGAGAGGGCCTGTGTGTGTGTTGGTAGTCACCACGCGACGAACACTGTTGGAGTGGCTAACCTTTTCCTCATGCTCCCACGGCAGAGAGAGAAACACAAAGGTAGGCCAAAGACATTTTAAGAGAACCCTGCCAAAACCAACCCAATCTCCCTGTTAAAAATGTGCCGGCTTAGTTTCCATTGGTTTCAGAAGGCCTGTGCAGTGTGCTCCGTGCACCCCTCGGAACCCTCCCACCCGACATCCCTTGAGCTGCTCCAGGTTTTCATATTTATGTAAAACCAGAAATGAAAGTTAACATTAATTTGTTCTGCAGTCCATTTTCGTTTTAAACTAATGAGCATGAGGAATGTTCCCGTTTCCCCCTAAAAAATTTTTTTTTTTTTTTACTGGCTCCACTAAACCAGCATCATGTTTTTGACATGTTCATTTTAAAAGAGGCAGAGCTCAGAAAATGGAAAGTGCATTAGATGTACTGTCCCAAAACATGTTTTTACAAGCTCATGAATTGCAGTGCACTTTGATTGCTGATTGTAGTTAATATCAGGAAACAGAAGATTACAGTCCATTAGGCATAAGTCCCAGGACTGATTATACCAACTCTCTATGACTCTCTCATACTCCAGTTCTCTCTCTCCCTCTTTCTCCCTCCCTCCCTTGCTCTTTCTCTCTCTCTGTAACTCTCCCCTTCCCTACCTCCCTTCTTTCTCGACTGTTCATCTGCTTCTCTTGCTTCTTCTCTGAGTTAGATGCAGTCCAAGGCAGCAATGTGCAATGGACTATATTCATGATAATGTCACAACACATCATTCGTTGGATCATCACTCTCCCCGCTGTACTACAGCCCAGGGGTTCATATCCTTTAGTATCCAATCAGGATCTGGCAGGAACAAAGGGACAACCAATAGTACAACTACCTCCTCGCCTCTCATCAAATCAAAATAAAATGCTTTGGTCACATGCGCCGAATATAACAGGTGTAGACTTTACCATGAAATGTTTACTTACTAGCCCTTTCCCAACAATGCTGAGTATAAAAGTAAGAAAAATGTGCTAAATAAAAAAAGGATAAAATAACAATAATGAGGCTATTTACAAGGAGTACAGATACCGAGTCAATGTGCAGAGGTACGAGGTAATTGAGGTAATATGTACATGTAGGTAGGGGTAGAAGTGACTAGGAAATCAGGATAGATAATAAACAGAGTAGCAGCAGCATATGGGAACAGTGTGAAAGTGTCTGTGTGAGTGTGTGTGTGTGTGTGGCGTCAATATGCATGCGTGTGTGTGTCTTGTGTGTCAGCGTATGTTGCGTGTTGGAGTGTCAGTGTAGTATGTGTGAGTGTGTGGGTGGAGTCACGTGGAGAGAGACACCATGCAGCTGGCCAGTGTTGCCCAATGCCCATGGACACACACAGGAAGTCTCCCCCCTCCCCTGAGTGGCGCCTAATCAGGCCTGTGGTCTGGCAGTGCTCCCCTCATCATGCCCTGGTTCCTCTGGTCCCCCCAGGTCCCCCCTGCCCCTCCACTGTCCTGGGGGAGAAGCCCCATTATGGAGCTAATGAACCGCATCCTACAATCCGATAGCAGCTAAACCACAATCAGAGCTCTGCTGGTCCACTGTTCCTTTTCACTGAACAATTAACCCTGCAATAAATCACCATACTGTACCATGTCCTGCCTGCAGCTGCACCGTCACATGGGGTAGGGGTATGTTCCTGTACGTTCGCCCCCTGGAGGGGCGGGATAGGGGTCGATGAGAGAGGTTCTAACTCGCAGAGCTTAGTGTTACAGATGCAGTAAGCGTTTGACGTTTGAGAACTTATGGTTGATATAATGGGGGTAATAGGGGGTGGATAGGGCCCTGTTGAGAGTGTGTATTTTTGGGGTTTGATGAGAGAAGTGTAGTGAGCAGTGTTTAGGATTAATCCCTGTTAACGAATGGAAGGCCCAGCTTCACCACTGTAGTGTTGTGTAAACTGTCAGGGTAGTAATGCGCTCTCTGCTCTGACAGATTGAACTCCTTGTCTTTCATCAGAAGACTAGGGCTGTGTCCCAAATGACACCCTATTCCCTATATAGTGCACTGCCTTTGACCAGGGCTTAGGTCAAAATTAGTGCACTATATACGGAATAGGATGCCATTTTGGGATGTACCCTTGCTACAAACCCACCACAAGCACTACAGCTAATCAAGCTCCTGTGCTGCGAGGGAGTCAGTTCGTTTGTTTAATTACTCAGTCCATTGGGTATTCTGAATGGAAATGGTGAAATGTATTGAGAAATGGCATGATAATTCTGTTGACCGTAAGGTCTTAATCAATTTGCCCATTAAACGTGCAAGATGTTCAGTTCCCATTTCCTGATGGTGCCTTGATGTGTTGATTAAACCCTGCTATCACTTCCCCATCCTCCTGTCGAGACTGGGATGATTACTTCACTCAATCACTTTGTTATTTATGTAGTTGGTTAATTTCAACCAGCACCTCACTGATTATTCTTTGAGAGCTGTTGATGTGAGGTTTCCTCTTTGCATGTAACTCTACATTCCACTAATGTCAGATCTGTAGATCGTGGGCCTGCTTTTGAAAAGTTGACTGTTTTTGCTTCCGCCACCAGATTGAACCAGATCAGCCTTTTGATCGCTTACAGGTCAAATTGAATCAATATGTGCCAGAAGTCCAGAACTCAAAGTTTGAGACTGTGAGTTTCTGTTTTCACAGGACTTGCAAATCCAATCAATACTTCCAGCGGTTGCTGTCAGATGCACAGTGTGCCAAGCCACACACATCATGTGATACATGGTCCAAGTCCCTTCAGAGGAAGGCCTTAAAAATGGTGAAAGACTCCAGCCATCTAAGTCCTAGACTGTTCTCTCTGCTAAAGCATGGCAAACGGTACCGGAGCGCTAAGTCTGGGACCTATGGCTTCTGAACAGCTTTTACCCCCAAGCCATAAGACTGCTAAATAGTTAACAAAATAACTACCCGGACTATCTGCATTGACCCTTTTTGCACTAACTATGCACACACACATACTCACACATACACACACTCATTCACATACAGTATAACACATACACACACTCATTCACATACAGTGTAACACATACACACAGGCACACATTTGCAACACACACACTTCCACACTCATCACATACACTGCTGCTACTGTCTATTATCTATCTTGTTGCCTAGTCACATCATCCCTACCTACAGCGCATTCAGAAAGTATTTAGACCCCTTCCCTTTTCCCACATTTTGTTACGTTACAGCCTTATTCTAAAATGGATTAAATAAAAAATATATCCCATAATGACAAAGCAAAAACACTTTTTTTTTGTACATTTATGAAAAGAAATACAGAAATACCTTATTTACATAATTATTCAGACCCTTTGCTATTAGACTCATTGAGCTCAGGTGCATCCTGTTTCCACTGATCATCCTTGAGATGTTTCTACAACTTGATTGGAGTCCACCTGTGGTAAATTCAATTGATTGGACATGATTTGGAAAGTCTATTTAAGGTCCCACAGTTGACAGTGAATGTCAGAGCAAAAACCAAGCCATGAGGTCGAAGGAATTGTACGTAGAGCTACAAGACAGGATTGTGTCGAGGCACAGATCTGGGGAAGGGTACCAAAACATTTCTGCAGCATTGAAGGTCCCTAAGAACACAGTGGCCGTCATCATTCTTAAATGGAAGAAGTTTAGAACCACCAAGATTCTTCCTAGAGCTGGCCGCCCGGCCAAACTGAACAATCGGGGGAGAAGGGCCTTGGTCAAGGAGGTGACGAAGAACCCGATGGTCACTCTGACAGAGCTCTAGAGTTCCTCTATGGAGATGGGAGAACCTTCCAGAAGGACAACCATCTCTGCAGCACTCCACCAATCAGGCCTTTATGGTAGAGTGGCCAGACAGAAGCCTCTCCTCAGTAAAAGGCAAATGACAGCCCGCTTGGAGTTTGCCAAAAGGCATCTAAAGGACTCTCAGACCATGAGAAACAATGTTCTCTGGTCTGATGAAACCGAGATTGAACTCTTTGGTCTGAATGCCAAGTGCCACGTCTGGAGGAAACCTGGCACCATCCCTACGGTGAAGCATGGTGGTGGCAGCATCATGCTGTGGGGATGTTTTTCAGCAGCAGGGACTGGGAGACTAGTCAAGATCGAGGGAAAGATGAACGGAGCAAAGTACAGAGAGATCCTTGATGAAAACCTGCTCCAGAGTGCTCAGGACTTCAGACTGGGGCAAAGGTTCACCTTCCAATAGGACAACAACCCTAAGCACACAGCCAAGACAACGCAGGAGTGGCTTCGGGATTAGTCTCTGAATGTCCTTGAGTGGCCCAGCCAGAGCCAGGACTTGAACCTAACTGAACATCTCTGGAGAGACCTGAAAATAGCTGTGCAGTGATGCTCCCCATCCAACCTGACAGAGCTTGAGAGGATCTGCAGACAATGGGAGAAACTCCCCAAATACAGGCGTGTCAAGCTTGTAGCATCATACCCAAGAAGACTCGATGCTGTAATCGCTGCTAAAGGTGCTTCAACAAAGTACTCAGTAAAGGGTCTGAATACTTATGTAAATGTTATTTCAGTTTTTTATTTTTAATAACTTTGCAAACATTTCTAAAAACGTGTTTTTGCTTTGTCATTATGGGTTATTGTGTGTAGATTTGAAGGGGGGGAACAATTGAATCAATTTTAAAGAATGTTAATTAAAACGGCAATTAATAAAAAAATATTTTTCATCAAAGCTGTATTATATTGAAAGGCGCTGAACACTCTCATCAGGTTGACACTTTAACTGTAAATTGACACAGGTCTCATATAGAAGCGATAATCATCATCCCACAGAATCTCCCCACAAAAAGCGCCACCCATAAACAAACATTAAATCAGTCAACAACATTATCCAGTAAGTGGTTATACTTGGGAGCAGTGCCTATTCTGAACAGGATCCGGCATCTGTTTTGGACTGTTTTGTTCCGGAACCAATTTGACCGGATTCTGTACCTCTCGTGGCATGAAAAATAATTCCCTTTTTCAATGTAAAAAAAATATTATAAAAATGATCAAAGTTCATTCGAGTTAGTTCTTCGTTAAACGTTATGTGAAAAAGTAGATTTATAATTTAGCCACAGAGGATCAATAGCTTATTTTTGTTTTAAATAACCTACTTGTGGATTGTAGCCCAATAACAAGGAATAGCCTACTACAGTCGGGAAGGCGCAGCAAATCTGTAGGTGAAAAAACATGCAGACAAAACTGTTTTTTCGCAATATTTCAAATACAATCGAGGGAAAACAGGTTGGAAAGCAAATTGCTCCTGCTGAAAAGCGAAGACTCTATGCTGTAGGCTACCAAAATATTAGATCAACTTCCAAATATTGTTTTACTAAAGAGAGCGAGAGAGAGAGGCTTTTGGCAGTAGCGCATTGGCCATCAACGCGAGTGAGCTGCGTATCATTGCGTGTCATTGCGTGAGTCAGTGAAACTGGAAAGCATTTGTAGGACTATAACTTCCTCCTCATATTGTAGCCTACAATATGTGACTCCACACACTTAGGCCTAGGCTATTGATGGATTCAAGACAATGTCGTTTTCATTGATCTCAGATTCTCAGTTTGTCGGTGGCAAAGTAGCCTGTCATTTCGATCAATTGTGCTGTAAAAAAAAAAAGTCTGCCAAAGTCTCCATTTTTCCCAGTCCCTAGGCTACAAAAGAAATTCCCCGTGTGTGCAATTTATTCAAGTGCCTCTACTCTACTGCTCGGTCACTACGCAAATGCGATGATATGCATGCAATGTTTTTTCTCATGTGTTCCCGTACCTCAGAACACCCCAGGCCACCCCACTCAGGCGCTCACTTTTTGTTCATGTACATCCCCATTTATAAATTAGCCACTGCCTGGGAGGGACAGAGAGCACACTGTGTTTTAGTGAGGAAATGAAGAAGGGGGAGAAACGACACTCCACACAAAAGCAGTTAGAGCCCTTCTCTCCAATGATGCTATTCTGAGGCCCATAATGATCACATGATCTCTCTTCTCTCGCTCTACAAAAACAAATCCACTGCAGGTCAGTATGGCATTTCCTCCCTTAGTAAGCCATCCTACGCTAAACCATGGTCCAAACTGGCGAACCGCTAGTACCCTCCCCACATCCTCTCACCTCTGCCCTCCTCAGTCCCTCCTCACACCGCTGGAATACTCCCCCTTCATTGGTATCGTTTTACGGTCCCAACAAACATCACTGCTGTAGCATACGTCTTCTCCATATCCATCTTCATCCCTCTGCTGCCGGTCATTAAGACCATTCTTGGTGGTGGTAGCAGAAAGAAAGGGAAGGAGAGAAGTCCAAAACAAACGAGTGTGGCTCGCTGACAGATTTGCGGGCCCTGTTGCCTTGCCTTTGTTTGGGGACAAAAGCTTTCCAGCTTTTCCACTGAGATGGGGGAGTGGTGGGGTGGTGGCCGGGCTGGTTGGAGGAGATTAGGGGGTTATGTAAAATGAGAGATGCCAATCTGGCCTGGCTGGCTTTGCCCGCATGCAGCTCCGAGGGGTGCTGAGTGAGCACAGTGATTGGCTAGGGAGGGAGGGAGTCATAGGTGGTAAGGCAAGGGAGTGGAGTCACAGGGCACACAGTGTGCCAGGGGCTCTACATAGAAGCCATGGCTCTTTTAGGTAGAGATTAATTGTGTGGATGAATGGATGGATGTATATCATCTACTCAGTCTCATGCATTGTGTGGAGGACTCATTCTAATGTAGCGGAAAGTGGGGTAAATTGAGCCCTTTTTTACATTCAGCATCATTCTGTTCAGGGAAATGTAGTACTATTAACAAAGATATTGTAACGATGTGCACTGAGAGTCGGGAAGCAAGTTCAGGGAGTGAATCATTTTATGAATAAACGAAACATAATACAAAACAAGAAACACGAACAACGCACAGACAGGAAACAGAAACAATAACGCCTGGGGATGGAACCAAAGGGAGTGACATATATTGGGAAGGTAATCAGGGAGGTGATGGAGTCCAGGTGAGTCTGATGACGCGCAGGTGCTCCTAACGATGGTGACAGGCGTGCGCCTTAACGAGCAGTCTGGTGACCTAGAGGCCAGACACGTGACAGACATCTACATATATTTCAGGATGTTGTGTGTGGGGTATGTTGAGTCGAGGGACAGGGGAAATTAAGCCGTCTATATATTTCTGTACTGAATTAAATATTAGCACTACTTTTTAAAAAACCATGTCTATCTTTATTTCTCAAACACAATTCAACACAATCACAATCGCTTTTTTGTCTTTTAATAATTTGAATCATATTTTAACACAGGTTTAACACTACTTTTTTAAAACACTTTTAACATAGGCCAGGCCCTGTTGTTACCTCATATCCCAGCAATAATTCCTCGCATTACACCTGGGAAGAAAACACTTCAATTTGGTCAACTTAACTCACTCTAATATATATTGCTGTATATATCATTGTGTAAATTCCCCCGGTGTACTTATGTATAGATTGTATTTTGATACTGCTACTATTTGGGTTGTTAATTAGATTCATCCCACCGTTCTTGATTTCTTGTCTTTTTTTATATATTTTTTTTATTTACATTTGCGCTGTTTGTTTTTGACTGGATTGTTAGGAGCTAATAACATAAGCGTTTTGCTGCACCACTATAACACCTGCTAAACTATGCATGCGACCAATAAACTTTGATTTGATTTGAACTTGCCATTGGCTCAACCATTGGCTCAACTTACCCCATGGCCATTTACTCAATTTACCGCAAGGCAAACATTTTTACTATATTAGCCTACACGGATGTACTTTCATGCTAGGTTTAGGACCTCATATTGAAGCTTATAGAGACCCCAACTGATGTATAGAACAATCTTAAAATCATCTACTTTGGTTTAGATACAAGCATCATGAAACCTCTAACACAATAAATTAAAATAATTTTTGGGGACCTAACATGCTAACCACTTTTTCACATGCTAACCGCTCATCTTCACAGAGTCCTTAAGCTCAAACGCGAACAATGACTCAACCATATTGAACATGGGTTGAACATGAGTTGACCGTACGTGAGATTGAGTCAACCATACCTTATGTAAGAGTCAGACAACCATGGACGAAACCATACTGAGACATGATTGAGTCAACCATACACTGACAGAGTCGACCATTACCCAGCGATTAATGAACTCTGACAAGACTGGCTCAGAGGCCCTGTAATCAGGATGCAGCTGAGACGTATGAGATATATTTGAGAAGTGTTTGAGATGTGTTCGAGACAGGGTTTGAGACAGTCACCCCCAGACGAAACCAAGCTAGGGGGGATTACAGCCTGGCTGTGACTGTGGTCGATATGATCCGGTCCAGGAACAGGGTTAAAAATAGCATGTGGTGAGGCTGGTATCTCATAATGAAATCCTGTACACATCAGCAAACAGATCGTCTGGCTACTCGCTCCATTACACTTCTGACATAACTATGGTGGAGAAGAAACATTGCTGACTTATAGATACTCAACATTATCCCTAAGTAGAGAGTGTAAAGGGTAAGGCCGTTTTCAGTGCATTATTTCTCTGAAGCTGAGCGTATGTGCCAATGTTGCTACCCCACCACATTGATAGAAGGGCTGCAGCTGTATCTTCTCACAGTCCACGAGTACATGACAGAGGGGTCTAGTGGTTAAGAGTGTTGGGCCAGTAACCGAAAGGTCGCTGGTTCGAATCTCCACGCCGACGAGGTGGAAAATGTTGATGTGCCCTTGAGCAAGGCATTTAACCACAATTGCTGGATAAGAGCGTCTGCTAAATGAGTAAAATGTAAAAATTGAGAGGGTTGCCCCCAGCAGATTAGCAGTGGCTCCAGCTAATGTCACACAGGTGGCTAACGTCCACTCCATCTATCAGAAGTTGTTGTCAGGAATCCTCAATACAAATAGCCCCTTACAAATACCTCTGCCTCAATCTTGTCCTGTGTGGAATGCAAACAACACCTAACAAGCAAACACTTTCAAGTTCAGCTGTGACATACCGTCTACATAATGAGCCTTAACAGACGGAGCCCTTCTAACAGGCTCTACTAGGATTATTACCACAAAGAAAGCAGTTTGTTTGATTTCTTGGAAAGTGTTTGCCATTGCCCAGATGCTTTGGCTTGACCTTGGAACTCTGACCTCTGACCCTGACCTTATAGGCCGGAGGTTAACTGGTCTTCAGATACGTTGGGAGCTGTTTATGTAAGGTCACAGCTGCTGTTTGAGTTTATCTGGGATGTGACCCTTGCTGCGATGGGTAACTGTGAGATCGACAAAGGGTGAGAGGGGAGAGATACAGTGGTGTGAGAATGTGTGTGCGTGTTTAAGTGTGTGTGTGTCTACTCTAAAAAATGCTGGGTTGTTTGGTTGACCCAACTGCTGGGTTGCAGGCATTCTGTCACTTAGCTCGGTTATTGATGCTGGGCTATTGAGAGATGACCCAGTGTGTCAGCTCAGAAGACTAAAGATGTGGCTTTCAGAAAGCTATTTTTGGCCACCCGTGAGAGTACATTTCATTCGGGTTCATCTGTTTTATTGTTAATGTTATGAATTTTATATTAGAATATGTAATGGAAAAAATATTGAAGGAAAATTGAAATTTGCAGTGTACAAACTTAACATGAACAAGAATGACATTTACTTTTATGGTGGCCAAAAATTATTATCTGAAAGCCATGCCCCTAATTGGCCACACGTGCTGAAAATAACCTATGGATTACATAAAAAAAGGGTCAACCCAACTGATGGTTAAAAACCCCCACTGATGGTTAAATTATCCCATTTTAGGGTAATCTAAACAACGGTACATTTTTGGTTATTCACGCAATGCAACTGTCTGAGTCAAAATAACACTGCTTATGTTCTGTCCAATATTGACCCAGCGCTGGGTTACCAAAAAAACTTTATTTAGTTGTTTTTTATCCAGCATTTGGGGGTTAGGTAAGAGGAACCTGTAAATGTTGAATGAGAAAACAGGCTGTAGTTTTTTTTTAAATTTACAATCACTTTGGCACTAATTTCAAAAACTTGTGGTCATTTTTCAAATCTCTAGACACAAAACTCAAAATGGTCATCACTTGTAACACAGGCTGTCCAATGTTCAAAACATTGCATTGTGCGTTCATATCTTTAAAGAAACCTTGCACTTGCAGAATCATTGGTTCAAATAACTGCTTTATCATGAAATACCATAGGAACATTCATTTAAATCACCCACACACAAGATACCGATAGTTTCACTGTGTAGTTGTTCATGCAATCATTAAATATAGTTGTACAAAATATGTGATACATGTTTCATTATGGTACTACACGTAAATGCATCACTGTAAAAGGACTAGTAGAGACAATACTACAGACACAGTGGAATAATTGAACAAAATCTGAAATTTATTGATGAAATACAATAAAATCACAACATAGGATTCTTTGAATCAAAGCAAAAATAATTACCTACAAAAAAGAAAAAAAACTACAGTAAAACGTTAACTGCAGTGTTCCTCACCTGGCTTACTGTAAAAAGCAAAACAAAGGACTGATTACTGTACTTCTATATTTCCATCAACCCTGTCTTGTGGATTTGCCACAGGTTCTCATCCACATCACAATGGATGTTTTCATTAGCCAAACATCTTGGGAAGAATCTTCGGGCATGGTGAATCCAGGCCTGACACTGGTCTGCCGTGATGTCATTGCATGCGTCATCCATGGCCTGGAGAAGGGTGGCTTGTTCGTGAGGGCACCTATCATATACCTTCCACCTCCATGTGGAGAAAAATTCCTCAATCGGGTTAAGGAAGGAGAGTATGAGGGTAAGTACAGGGTGGTAAATTGTGGATGGGCCTGAAACCATGTTTGCACCATTTGAGCATGGTGGAACCTGACAATGACATAGCTTATTTGTATTGCTTTTAATGAATTTTTATCTTATTAACACTTTGTTCTAGCTAGCTATTTGTGTCGGTAGCTATCAAGTAAACACAATGTAAAAACTAGCTATTTGTGTAGGTAGCTATCAAGTAAACACAAGTAAAAACCATGTTTGCACCATTTAAGCATGGTGGACCCTGACAATGACATAGCTTATTTGTATTGCTTTTAATGAATTTGTATCTTATTAACACTTTGTTCTAGCTAGCTATTTGTGTAGGTAGCTATCAAGTAAACACAATGTAAAAACTAGCTATTTGTGTAGGTAGCTATCAAGTAAACACAAGTAAAAACCATGTTTGCACCATTTAAGCATGGTGGACCCTGACAATGACGTAGCTTATTTGTATTGCTTTTAATGAATTTTTATCTTATTAACACTTTGTTCTAGCTAGCTATTTGTGTAGGTAGCTATCAAGTAAACACAATTAACAATAAAACAGATGAACCAGAATGAAATGTACTCTCACGGGTGGCCAAAAATAGCTTTCTGAACACATCAGCTCTATAGAGCTCATCAAGGAAGGTTACAAGGAGAGCTGCATTATATGATCCAATGTGAGGTCTGCGTCCCACCACACCATCTTCCGATATACCCGCACACATGGTGATGTTTGCCCCACGTTGTCCAGGTACTTGGATGGTTGCCCGCTGGCCAGTGAAATTCTGACCTCTCCTTCTTGTCTTGGCCAGGTTGAAGCCTGCCTCATCCAAAAATAGGAATTTGTGATGGTTTTCGTCAGCATCCAGCTCCATCACACTCTAAAAATACATTTTGGAAAGAGAATTACAATGATGTAGAAATTTTGGGGGAATTCTTCACAACAGGCATCTTGAAACTGAACGTACCTGAACATTCTCAGTCCTCAGTTGCTTCACTCTGTCTGCATTTCTTTCAAAGGCACACGGTATAGCTGTTTTAGAGACACCTGGTGCCTTTTCAGCATGCGTGCAATAGTTGGCAAACTTATGGCTTCCACATTGTTGAACATGTCGTCATTGTCCAAGATGTGCTGCCGAATTTCTGTAAGGCGAATATAATTTCTGTCCCGAACCAAATTGACCACAGCCCTCTCTTGTTGGTTAGTCAGAATTTTGCCTCTGCCTCCCCTATTTGGCCTAGTCTCAATTCTGCACGGAAAATTACAGTAAGAACACATTTAGACACATCACCTACTCTGTGGTACACATTGGCATGCAGTCATTTGACAATTGAGAGTAGCCTAATGTTTAGTGCATGCTGAAGACTTACCAGTTCTCATTGCGGAAAGTTCTGATGATTGAGGCCACGGTTGATCTTCTGAGGTTTGGTTGAATCATTGTAGCTGCCTCAGTCATTGTCATGCCATGATTTACGACATGGTGTACAACTATTGCTCGGATTTGATTGGACACTCTTTGCTGTTGCTGCCGCTGTCTTGATCTGTGGCCTTGTCCTCTACCACGTTCCCCCACACCGCTCAAACGAGGCCCACGACCACCTTTCAGAAGGAGTGCTTGTCCCCTGCCATTCCTTTGACCACCACGTCTTCCTCGTCTTCCTCCTCCCACTGCTTGACCTCTGTTGTGACCTGGATCACCTGCCGGCTCCATGTTATCTCTATGTTGTTGTATGTGGATACCACTCATTTCACTATATAATCGTACTACAATGTGAAATCAATCATCAGTAATGAGTTGGCAGTATTGGAAAAGCAATTACAAGGACCTGCATACAGACACTCACCTGTCACTTTATTAGGTACACGTGCGTGTTAACGCGAATAGCCTGCTCCTTCGAACAGCAAATCATGTGGCTGCCTGCAACTCAATATATAGAGTATATAGAGTAGAGAGCTTTAGTTGTTGTTTGACCAAACATTACAACGGGCAATATGCGTAATCTAAGCAACTTTGACCATGGTATGATTGTTGGTGCACACATGGTGATTCCAGCATCTCAGAAACAGCTGCCCTCCTGGGATTTTTACACACTACAGTCTCTAGAGTTTACAGAGAATGGTGCGGTAAACAAAACACATTCAGTGAGTGGCAGTTCTGTTTCCAAAAACACCTTGTTAATGAGAGAGGTCAGAGGAGAATGTCCAGACTCATTCAAGCTAACAGAAAGGCCACAAATGGTGTGCAGAAGGACATCTCTTAACGTACAACACCATGAATAATGCAGGCTGTTGTGGAGGCAAAAGGGGGTCCTACCCAGTACTAGATAGGTGAACCTAATAAAGTAGCTGGTGAGTGTACAGTAATGTCAAATTTGGAACATGGTCTGGAAAAGTGGTACATAGGACCATAGAAACAGTGACTGATAAAGAATGATGATGAAATATTACATCCATAGATAATGTAGTCCAATTGGTTCATGTTCCACGGTAATTGGTGTCAATGGATCTCGTTATCCTGAAACTTTCCTGATCTCAACATGGAATATTGTTCCTCAGTTAAGAGTAATGCAACAGTTACTTATCATTATAAACAGTTGTATCACTTGATAGTTAGACAGTCATCTCAGATGTAATGTGTGAATTGCATTTTGAAATGGTAATACTTTGATGTTAAGTCATTTTGAATAGGTGATTTTAGTTCAATGAACAAATGATCTTAGCTTTATGTGTATTGTATCCAAGCAATTGGATAAAGTGTTAGAGTTTTGAAAAATGTGCATTTTGATCATCGGTTGTGAGTTTTGTGTCTAGAGTTTTGAAAAATGACATCAAGGTTCTAAAATTAGTACCAAAGTGATTGTAAAAAAACCTAATGACATACTTTGTGGATCAAAAATAGATGAATGAGGTTCAAATGTATGTATGTGTTTCTATGATTGTGTGTGTGTGTGTTTCTATGAGTGTGTGTGTGTGTGTGTGTTTCTATGATTGTGTGTGTGTGTGTTTCTATGATTGTGTGTGTGTTTCTATGAGTGTGTGTGTGTTTCTATGAGTGTGTGTGTGTTTCCATGAGTGTGTGTGGGATTCTATGAGTGTGTGTTTCTATGAGAGTGTGTGTGTGATTCTATGTGTGTGTGTGTGTGTGTGTGTTTCTATGTGTGTGTGTGTGTGTGTGTTTCTATGAGTGTGTGTGTGTGTGTGTGTGTATTTATGTGTGTGTGTGTGTTTCTATGAGTGTGTGTGTTTCTATGTGTGTGTGTGTGTG
Source organism: Salmo trutta (assembly GCF_901001165.1). NCBI lineage: Eukaryota > Metazoa > Chordata > Actinopteri > Salmoniformes > Salmonidae > Salmo > Salmo trutta. The sequence goes on along the minus strand of NC_042963.1, from coordinate 12,505,630 downwards.
TGTGTGTTTCTATGAGTGTGTGTGTGTGATTCTATGAGTGTGTGTGTGTGTGTGTGTTTCTATGAGTGTGTGTGTGTGTGTGTTTCTATAAGTGTGTGTGTGTTTCTATGAGTGTGTGTGTTTCTATGAGTGTGTGTGTGTGTGTGTGTGTGTTTCTATGAGTGTGTGTGTGTGATTCTATGAGTGTGTGTGTGTTTCCATGAGTGTGTGTGTGTGTGTTTCTATGTGTGTGTGTGTTTCCATGAGTGTGTGTGTGTGATTCTATGAGTGTGTGTGTGTTTCTATGAGTGTGTGTGTGTGTGTGTTTCTATGAGTGTGTGTGTGTGCGTTTCTATGAGTGTGTGTGTGTTTCTATGAGTGTGTGTGTGTGTTTCTATGAGTGTGTGTGCGTGTGTTTCTGTGAGAGTGTGTGTGATTCTATGTGTGTGTGTGTGTTTCTATGAGTGTGTGTGTGTGTGTGTTTCCATGAGTGTGTGTGTGTGTGTGTGTGTGTGTATTTATGTGTGTGTGTGTGTATTTCTATGAGTGTGTGTGTTTCTATGTGTGTGTGTGTGTGTGTTTCTATGTGTGTGTGTGTGTGATTCTATGAGTGTGTGTGTTTCTATGAGTGTGTGTGTGATTCTATGAATGTGTGTGTGTGTGTTTCTATGAGTGTGTTTATGTGTGTGTGTGTTTGCATGTGTGTGTGGGTTTCTATGTGTGTGTGTGATTCTATGAATGTGTGTATGTGTTTCTATGAGTGTGTGTGTGTTTCTATGAATGTGTGTGTGTGATTCTATGAATGTGTGTGTGTGTTTCTATGAGTGTGTGTGTTTCTATGAGTGTGTGTGTATGTGTTTCTATGTGTGTGTGTGTGTGTTTCTACGTGTGTGTGTGTTTTCATGATTGTGTGTGTGTTTCTATGAGTGTGTGTGTGTGTTTCTATGAGTGTGTGTGTGTGTTTCCATGAGTGTGTGTGTGTTTCTATGAGTGTGTGTTTCCATGAGTGTGTGTGTGTTTCCATGAGTGTGTGTGTGTTTCTATGAGTGTGTGTGTGTGTTTCTATGAGTGTGTGTGTTTCTATGTGTGTGTGTGTTTCTGTGCGTGTGTGTTTATATGTGTGTGTGTGTTTCGATGAGTGTGTGTGTGTTTGGATGAGTGTGTGTGTGTGTCCATGAGTGTCTGTGTGTGTGTTTCTGTAAGTGTGTGTGTTTGTGTGTGTGTGTTTCTATGTGACTGTGTGTGTGTTTCTATGTGAGTGTGTGTGTGTTTCTATGAGTGTGTGTGTGTTTCTATGAGTGTGTGTGTGCTTCCATGAGTGTGTGTGTGTGTTTCTGTGAGTGAGTGACTGTGTATGTGTGTGTGTTTGTTTCCATGAGTGTGTGTGTGTTTCTACGAGTGTTTGTGTGTTTGTTTCTGTAAGTGTGTGTGTTTGTGTGTGTGTGTTTCTATGTGAGTGTGTGTTTCTATGAGTGTGTGTGTGTGTTTCCATGAGTGTGTGTGGGATTCTATGAGTGTGTGTTTCTATGAGAGTGTGTGTGTGATTCTATGTGTGTGTGTGTGTGTGTGTGTGTGTGTTTCTAGGTGTGTGTGTGTGTGTGTGTTTCTATGAGTGTGTGTGTGTGTGTGTACTTATGTGTGTGTTTCTATGAGTGTGTGTGTGTGTTTCTATGAGTGTGTTTGTGTGTGTGTGTATTTATGTGTGTGTGTGTGTTTCTATGAGTGTGTGTGTGATTCTATGGGTGTGTGTGTTTCCATGAGTGTGTGTGTTTCTATGAATGTGTGTGTGATTCCATGAGTGTGTGTGTGTGTGTTTCTGTGAGTGTGTTTCTACGAGTGTCTGTGTGTGTGTGTGTGTGTGTTTCTGTAAGTGTGTGTGTGTGTTTCTGTAAGTGTGTGTGTTTGTGTGGTGGTTGTGTTTCTATGTGAGTGTGTGTTTCTATGAGTGTGTGTGTTTCTATGAGTGTGTGTGTGTTTCTATGTGTGTGTGTTTTGATTCTATGAGTGTGTGTGTGTGTTTCTATTAGTGTGTGTGTGTTTCTGTGAGTGAGTGTGTGTGTGTGCGTGTTTCCATGAGTGTGTGTGTGTTTCTACGAGTGTCTGTGTGTGTGTGTGTTTGTGTTTGTGTGTTTCTATGTGAGTGTGTGTTTCAATGAGTGTGGGTGTGTTTCAATGAGTGTGTGTGTGTTTCTATGTGTGTGTGTGTGTGTGTGTGTGTGTTTTTCCATGAGTGTGTGTGTGTTTCTATGAGTGTCTGTGTGTGCTTCTGTAGTCGTGTATGTGTGTGTTTCTGTAAGTGTGTGTGTTTGTGTGTGTGTGTTTCTATGTGTGTGTGTGTTTCTATGTGTTTGTGTTTCAATGTGTGTGTGTGTGTGTGTCTGTGTGTGTGTGTGTGTTTCTATGTGTGTGTGTGTTTCTATGAGTGAGTTTGTGTGTGTTTCGATGAGCAAGTGTGTGTTTCCATTGGTGTGTGTGTTTCCATGGGTGTTTGTGTGTGTGTGTGTGTTTCCATTAGTGTGTTTCTATGTGTGTGTGTGTTTCCATGGGTGTGTGTGTGTTTCTATGAGTGTGTGTGTTTCCATGAGTGTGTGTGTGTTTCCATGTGTGTGTGTGTGTTTCCATGTGTGTGTGTGTGTGTGTGTGTGTGTGTTTCTATGTGAGTGTGTGTTTCTATGAGTGTGCGTGTGTGTGTTTCTGTAAGTGTGTGTGTGTGTGTTTCTGTAAGTGTGTGTGTGTGTGTTTCTGTAAGTGTGTTTGTGAGTGTATGTTTCTATGAGTGTGTGTGTGTTTGTTTCAATGAGTGTGTGTGTGTGTGTGTTTCTGTGATTGTGTGTGTGTGTGTTTCTATGAGTGTGTGTGTGTGTGTGTTTCTATGAATGTCTGTATGTGTGTTTCTGTGAGTGTGTGTGTGTGTGTTTCCATGAGTGTGTGTGTTTCTATGAGTGCGTGTGTTTGATTCTATGAGTGTGTGTAAGTTTCCATAAGTGTGTGTGTTTCTATGAATATGTGTGTGATTCTATGAGTGTGTGTGTGATTCTTTGAGTGTGTGTGTGTGTTTCTATGAGTGTGTGTATGTGTGTGTTTCTGTAAGTGTGTGTGTTTGTGTGTGTGTTTCTATGAGTGTGTGTGTGTGTGTTTCTGTAATTGTGTGCGTTTGTGTGTGTTTGTTTCTATATGAGGGTGTGTTTCTATGAGTGTCTGTCTTTCTATGAGTGTGTGTGTGATTCTATGAGTGTGTGTGTGTGTGTTTCTATGAGAGTGTGTATGATTCTATGAGTGTGTGTGTGTGTGTGGGTGTTTCTATTAGTGTGTGTGTGTGTGTTTTTCTATGAGTGTGTGTGTGTGTGTTTCTGTAATCGTGTGTGTTTGTGTGTGTTTGTAAGTGTGTGTGTTTCTATGTGTGTGTGTGTTTCTATGTGTGTGTGTGTGTGTGTGTGTGTGTGTGTGTGTGTTTCTGTGTGTGTGTGTTTCTATGTGTGTGTGTGTGTGTGTGTTTCTATGAGTGAGTTTGCGTGTGTTTCGATGAGTGTGAGTGTGTTTCTATGTGTGTGTGTGTGTTTCCATGGGTGTGAGTGTGTTTCTATGAGTGTGTGTGTTTCCATGAGTGTTTGTGTGTTTCCATGTGTGTGTGTGTGTTTCTATGAGTGTGTGTGTTTCCATGAGTGTGTGTGTGTTTCTATGTGTGTGTGTGTTTCCATGGGTGTGTGTGTGTTTCTATGAGTGTGTGTGTTTCCATGAGTGTGTGTGTGTTTCCATGTGTGTTTGTGTGTTTCCATGTGTGTGTGTGTGTGTGTTTCTATGTGAGTGTGTGTGTGTTTCAATGAGTGTGTGTGTGTGTGTTTCAATGAGTGTGTGTGTGTTTCAATGAGTGTGTGTGTGTGTGTTTCTATGTGTGTGTGTGTTTCTATGAGTGTGTGTGTGTGTGTGTTACTATGAATATCGGTGTGTATGTGTGTTTCCGTAAGTGTGTGTGTGTGTGTGTCTATGAGTGTGTGTGTGTGTTTCCATGAATGTGTGTGTGTGTGTTTCTATGAGTGTGTGTGTGATTCTATGAGTGTGTGTGTGTGATTCTATGACTGTGTGTGTGTGTTTCCATGAGTGTGTGTGTTTCTATGAATGTGTCTGTGTTTCTGTAAGTGTGTGTGTTTGTGTTTGCGTGTTTCTATGTGGGTGTGTGTTTCTATGAGTGTGTGTGTGTTTCTATGAGTGTGTGTGTGTGTATGTGTTTCTATGTGAGTGTGTGTGTGTGTGTTTCTATGAGTGTGTGTGTGTGTGTTTCTGTGAGTGAGTGTGTTTCTATGAGTGTCTGTGTGTGTTTCTCTGAGTGTGTGTGTGTGTGTGTATGTGTTTCTATGTGAGTGTGTGTGTTTGTTTCTATGTGAGTGTGTGTGTGTGTGTGTGTGTGTTTCTATGAGAGTGTGTGTGTGTGTGTTTCCTTGAGTGTCTGTGTGTTTCTATGAGTGTCTGTGTGTGTGTGTTTCTGTAAGTGTGTGTGTTTCCTATGAGTGTGTGTGTGTTTCCATCAGTGTGTGTGTGTGTTTGTATGAGTGTGTGTGTGCTTCCATGAGTGTGTGTGTGTGTGTTTCTGTGAGTGTGTTTCTACGAGCGTCTGTGTGTGTGTGTGTGTTTCTTTAAGTGTGTGTGTGTGTGTTTCTGTAAGTGTGTGTGTCTGTGTGGTTGTTGTGTTTCTATGTCAGTGTGTGTTTCTATGAGTGTGTGTGTGTTTCTATGAGTGTGTGTGTGTGTGTTTCTATGTGAGTGTGTGTTTCAATGAGTGTGTGTGTTTCTATGTTTGTGTTTGTGTTTGTGTGTGTGTTTGTCTCTAGCTCTCTTGATGTTGTTCTCTGTCATTACCCTGCTCTGTGCCTGATCATGACCGTGGTTACGTGGCTTCTGGAGGTGCACCTGGGCAGAAGGCAGATGCAGCAGCAGCTCACACCTGCCCTGTCCCTGTCCGTGTTACTGCTAAGCTCCACACACCACAGACGGCTCATTGCCATGTTTTAAAATGTGTTCACACATGTTGAATCAGCCAATAAGAATGCTTTGTAATGCTCTGTGAGTCTTATATAATGGCATAGTGATACCATGTAATGCCACCCAGGGTATGGGATCTGGGCCTGCTGGGACACGCAGGAGTTGTCTCTACGGTGTGTGTGTGTGTGTGTGTGTGTGTGTGCGCGCGTGCGCATGCGCGTGCGTTTGATGGCTGATAACCATCATCACTCCTAAATCCAGATTCTGGAGAGAGGCAGTGTGTGGATGAGGGATGAGCAAATTTACATAAGTATTCAGACCCTTTACTCAGTAATTAGTTGAAGCACCTATGGCAGCGATTACAGCCTCAAGTCACACACACACACACACTCAAGGAAGTACCCGTGCTTCATACTATTCAACGCTGGTCTGACCAATCGGAATCCACACTTCAGGATTGTGTTGATCACATGGACTGGGAAATGTTCCGGGTAGCTTGCGAAAATAATTTAGACGCATACACGGATACGGTGAATGAGTTGATAAGGAAGTGTATAGGAGATGTAGTACCCACTGTAACTATTACAACCTACCCTAACCAGAAAACGTGGATAGAAGGTAGCATTCGCACAAAACTGAAAGCGCGAACCACCGCATTTAACCATGGCAAGGTGATTGGGAATATGGCAGATTATAAACACTGTAGTTATTTACTCCACAAGGCAATCAAACAAGCTAAACATCAGGAAAGCGATAAAGTGGAATCACAATTGAACGGCTCAGACACGAGACGTATGTGGACTACAGACAATCACGGACAACAAAAGGAAAACCAGCCACGTCGCCTAGACTGACGTATTGCTTCCAGACAGGCTAAACACATTCTTCGCACGCTTTGAGGATAACACAGCGCCTCTGACGCGGCCCGCTACCAAGGACTGTGGGCTCTTCTTCTCCATGGGCGACGTGAGTAAAACATTTAAACATGTTAACCCTCGCAAGGCTACCAGCCCAGATGGCATCCCTAGCTGTGTCCTCAGAGCATGCGCAGACCAGCTGGCTGGTGTGTTTACGGTCATATTGGTGCGTTTACGGGCACTCTCCCTATCCTAGTCTGCTGTCCCCACATGCTTCAAGATGGCCACCATTGTTCCTGTACCAAGAAGGTGTCACAACCTGATCAGTTTCACCTGTTCTCGTTATTGTCTCCACCCCCTCCAGGTGTCGCTTGTTTTCCCCAGTGTATTTATCCCTGTGTTTCCTGTCCCTCTGTGCCAGTTCGTCTTGTATGTTTCCAAGTCAACCAGTGTTTTTCCCGTTCTCCTGCTTTTTGCATTCTCCTTTTTCTAGTCCTCCCGGTTTTGACCCTTGCCTGTTTCTGGACTTTGTACCTGCCTGCCTGATCATTCTGCCTGCCTTGACCACGAGCCTGTCTGCCACTCTGTACCTCCTGGAATCTGATCTGGTTTTGACCTTTTTGCCTGTCCACAACCATTCTCTTGCCTACCCCTTTGGATTAATAAACATTGTAAGACTCCAACCATCTGCCTCCTGTGTCTGCATTTGGGCTTGAGAGACTAGTCAAGGATCATATCACCTCTACCTTACCTGCCACCCTAGACCAGTTCAATTTGCTTACCACCCCAATAGATCCACAGACGATGCATTCGCCATCACTCTGCACACTGCCCTATCCCATCTGAACAAGAGGAATACCCATGTAAGGATTCTGTTTATTGACTACAGCTCAGCATTCAACACCATAGTACCCTCCAAGCTCATCATTAAGCTCGAGGTCCTGGGTCTGAACCCCGCCCTGTGCAACTAGGTCCTAGACTTCCTGACGGGCCAACCCCAGGTGGTGAAGGTAGGAAACCTCACCTCCACTCCACTGATCCTCAACACTGGGGCCCCACAAGGGTGTGTGCTCAGCCCTCTCTTGTACTCCCTGTTCATACATGACTGCGTGGCCAAGCACGCCTCCAACTCAATCTTCAAGTCTGCAGATGACACAACAGTAGTAGGCTTGACTACCAATGATGACAAGACAGCCTAGAGGGAGGAGGTGAAGGCTCTGGGAGTGTGGTACCTGGAAAACAACCTCTCACTCAATGCCAACAAAAGAAAGGAGATGATCGTGGACTTCAGGAAACAGCAGAGGGTGCACCCCCCTATCTACATCGACAGGACCGCAGTGGAGAAGGTGGAAAGCTTCAAGTTCCTTGGCGTACACATCACTGACAAACTGAAATGGACCACCCACACAGACAGTGTGGTGAAGAAGGCGCAACAGAGCCTCTTCAACCTCAGGATGCTAAAGAAATGTGTCTTGTCACCTAAAACCCTCACAAACTTTTACAGATGCACAATTGAAAGCATCCTGTTGGGCTGTATCACCATCTGGTACATCAACTGCACCGCCAGCAACCGCAAGGCTCACCAGAGGGTGGTGCGGTCTGCCCAACGCATTACTGGGGGCAAACTCCCTGCCCTACAGGACACCTACAGCACCCAATGTCACAGGGCCAAAAAGATCCTCAAGGACATCAACCACCCGAGCCACTGCCTGTTCACCCCGCAAAATCCAGAAAGCGAGGTCAATACAGGTGCATCAAAGCTGAGACCAAGAGACTGAAAAACAGCTTCTATCTCAAGGCCATCAGACTGTTAAACAGCCATCATTAGCACATTAGAGGCTGCTGCCTATAGGCTTAGACTAGAAATCACTGGCCACTTTAAGGAATGGAACACTAGTCACTTTAATAATGTTTACATATCTGGCATTACTCATCTCATATGTATTATACTGTATTCTATACTATTCTACGGTATCTTAGTCACTTAATGTTTACATATCTGGCTTTACTCATCTCATATGTATATATTGTTTCTATACTATTTTACAGTATCTCCTTCACTTAATGATGTTTACATATCTTGCATTACTCATCTCATATGTATATACAGTAGTCTACACTATTCTACTGTATCCTAGTCTGTTCCATATGTATATGGTCTTAATTAATTCCTACTTAGATTTGTGTGTATTGGGTATATCACGTCTATGTGACCAATAATATTTTAATTTATTTTATTTCACTTTTATTTAACCAGGTAGGCTAGTTGAGAACAAGTTCTCATTTGCAACTGTGACCTGGCCAAGACAAAGCATAGCAATTCGACACATACAACAACACAGAGTTACACATGGAATAAACAAAACATATAGTAGAACAAAAGAAAACAAAAAAGTCTAAGTGCAAATGAGGTAAGATAAGGGAGTTAAGGCAGTAAATAGGCCATGGTGGCGAAGTAATTACAATATAGCAATTCAACACTGGAATATGCTTGCTGTTTGGGGTTTTAGGCTGGGTTTCTGTACAGCACTTTGAGATTTCAGCTGATGTACGAAGGGCTATATAAATAAATTTGATTTGATTTGATTTGATTTGAATAGTAGATGTGCAGAAGATGAATGTGCAAGTAGAGATACTGGGGTGCAAAGGAGCAAGATAAATAAATAAATACAGCATGGGGATGAGGTAGATAGATGGGCTGTTTACAGATGGGCTATGTACAGGTGCAGTAATCTGTGAGCTGCTCTGACAGCTGGTGCTTAAAGCTAGTGAGTGAGATATGAGTCTCCAGCTTCAGTGATTTTTGCAGTTCGTTCCAGTCATTGGCAGCAGAGAACTGGAAGGAAAGGTGACCAAAGGAGGAATTGACTTTGGGGGTGACCAGTGAGATATACCTGCTGGAGCACGTGCTACATGTGGGTGCTGCTATGGTGACCAGTGAGCTGAGATAAGGTGGGGCTTTACCTAGCAGAAACTTGTAGATAACCTGTAGCCAGTGGGTTTGGCGACAAGTATGAAGCGAGGGCCAACCAACGAGAGCATACAGGTCGCAGTGGTGGGTAGTGTATGGGTCTTTGGTGACAAAACGGATGGCACTGTGATAGACTGCATCCAGTTTGTTGAGTAGAGTGTTGGAGGCTATTTTGTGACATCGCCGAAGTCAGATCTGTAGGATGGTCAGTTTTACGAGGGTATGTTTGGCAGCATGAGTGAAGGATGCTTTGTTGAGCTATAGGAAGCCGATTCTAGATTTAATTTTGGATTGGAGATGCTTAATGTGAGTCTGGAAGGAGAGTTTACAGTCTAACCAGACACCTAGGTATTTTTAGTTGTCCAAGTCAGAGCCGTCCAGAGTAGTGATGCTGGACGGACGGGCAGGTGCGGGCAGTGATCGATTGAATAGCATGCATTTAGTTTTACTTGCATTTAAGAGCAGTTGGAGGCCACGCAAGGAGGGTTGTATGGCATTGAAGCTCGCCTGGAGGTTAGTTAACACAGTGTCCAAAGAGGGGCCAGAAGTATACAGAATGGTGTCGTCTGCGTAGAGGTGGATCAGAGAATCACCAGCAGCAAGAGTGACATCATTGATGTATACAGAGAAGAGAGTCGGCCCGAGAATTGAACCCCCATAGAGACTGCCAGAGGTCCAGACAACAGGCCCTCCAATTTGACACACTGAACTATATCAGAGAAGTAGTTGGTGAACCAGGCGAGGCAATCATTTGAGAAACCAAGGCTGTCGAGTCTACCAATAAGAATGTGGTGATTGACAGAGTCGAAAGCCTTGGCCAGGTCGATGAATACGGCTGCACAGTAATGTCTCTTATTGATGGCGGTTATGATCTCGTTTAGGACCTTGAGTGTGGCTGAGGTGCACCCATGACCAGCTCTGAAACCAGATTGCATAGTGGAGAAGGTACGGTGGGAATCGAAATGGTCGGTAATCTGTTTGTTAACTTGGCTTTTGAAGACCTTAGAAAGGCAGGGTAGGATAGATATAGATCTGTTGCAGTTTGGGTCTAGAGTGTCACCCCCTTTGAAGAGGGGGATGACCGCAGCAGCTTTCTAATCTTTGGGAATCTCAGATGATACGAAAGAGAGGTTGAACAGGCTAGTAATAGGGGTTGCAACAATTTCGGCAGACAATTTTAGAAAGAGAGGGTCCAGAAATTCTAGCCCGGCTGATTTGTAAGGGTCCAGATTTTGCAGCTCTTTCAGAACATCAGCTATCTGGATTTGGGTAAAGTCTTCTTGGGTATGACGCTACAACCTTGACTCACCTATATTTGTGGAGTTTCTCAAGCTCTGTCATGTTGGATGGGGAGCGTCGCTGCACAGCTATTTTGAGGTCTCTCCAGAGATGTTCAATCGGGTTCAAGTCCGGGCTCTGGCTGGGCCACTCAAGGTCATTAAGAGACTTGTCCCGAAGCCACTCCTGCGTTGTCTTGGCTGTGTGCTTAGGGTCATTGTCCTGTTGGAAGGTGAACATTCGCCCCAGTCTGAGGTCCTCAGTGCTCTGGAGCAGCATCAAGGATCTCGCTGTACTTTTCTACATTCATCTTTCACTCAATTCTGACTAGTCTCCCAGTCCCTGCCACTGAAAAACATCCCCACAGCATGATGCTGCCACCACCATGCTTCACCATACGGATGGCGCCATGTTTCCTCCAGATGTGACGCTTGGCATTCAGGCCAAGGAGTTCAATCTTGGTTTCATCAGACCAGAGAATCTTGTTTCTCATGGTCTGAGAGTTCTTTAGGTGCCTTTTGGCAATTCTAAGCGAGCTGTCATTTGCCTTTTACTGAGGAGTGGCTTCCGTCTGACCACTCTACCATAAAGGCCTGATTGGTGGAGTGCTGCAGAGATGGTTGTCCTTCTGGAAGGTTCTCCCATCTTCATAGAGGAACTCTGGGGGTCAGAGTGACCACCGGGTTCTCGGTCACCTCCTTGACCAAGGCCCTTCTCTCCCAATTGCTTAGTTTGGCTGGGCGGCCAACTCTAGGAAGAGTCTTGGTGGTTCCAAACTTCTTCCTTTTAAGAATGATGGAGGCCACTCTATTCTTGGGGACCTTTAATGCTGCTGCCATTTTTTGGTACCCTTCCCCAGATCTGTGCATTGACACAATCCTGTCTCGGAGCTCTACAGACAATTCCTTTGACCTCATGACTTGGTTTTTACTCTGACACGCACTGTTAACTTTGGGACCTTATATAGACAGGTGTGTGCCTTTCCAAATCATGTCCAATCAATTTAATTTACCACAGGTGGACTCCAATCAAGTTGTAGAAACATCTCAAGGATGATCAATGGAAACAGGATGCACCTGAGGTCAATTTCGAGTCTCATAGCAAAGGGTCTGAATACTTATGTAAATAAGTTGTTTCTTTTTTTGTATTTTTCTTTTTAAACCTGTAATGGCTTTCTTCATTGGGGTACTGTGTGTAGATTGATAAGAAAAATAAATATTTAATCCAAGTAATGTAACAAAATGTGGAAAAGTCACTGGGTCTGAATCATTTCCGAATGCACCGTACACAAGCAACCTTTTTACATTACATAGGTGTCCCACAGGGCAAAAGTAGGGCCATAACAAGGTGTATTTATTCTAAAATAGAACCAACAGTAGCAGGACAATGGATATATAGTCTTAAGAGGTTATGTAATGTGATGATAAGAGAGCAATTGAGACTGAAGTGGTGTGGAAGTGTCAACAGTAGGACTGCAGGAAGTTCATGGGGAGTTACAGAATGCCGGTCAGAAACGTATGCTGTTTGTAGAGAGCCACTGCACTCAGTCTTGGTTGGAACATGGAGAGAGAGAGTGACTTGTATGGACTAACTCATCTTCCAACTGTTTAGACTCTACTTGAAAAGTAAAAAAGGATAAAGTATCACGCTTCAATCAAATCTAATATCTGAAGGTTTTCAGGCCATCCATTCTGCTCCATGATTAATACCTTTAAAAGCCTCAAATGGAATGTACGCTCTTGTTGCACAAGAAACATTTTGTTTTGTCTTTTACAGACTGAATAGAACCCAAATTATTCATATTATGTTATAGGGTCAAGAGATAATTTCAGCTAACGTAAGTCAGTTCACATAAGTCAATAGACAATGCCCTCCTGTCATGTTTGAAGAACTCTGCTGAATAATGGGAAGTGAACCACAACTATTTCTGACACAGTGCTGAGAAAGGTCAAGGGTCGAGGCCTGAAGCGACCTGCGTTTGAAACTCTCACTTCTGTGTAACAACACCAAGGCTGGTTCTAGAGGCAAGCTTGTCTTACTCCAGGCTCAAAGGTCACTTCAATGAACTCTCAACTCACACTCTTTTCTTTGGCCAACCACTCGTCACTTCAATAGACTCTCACACGATGTTTTCTTTGACAGACCACTCTTCCTATATGTTACCTCAGTCTGGTCTGTCAAGAGTTAACCAACAGAAAGGAATTGGATCTCTGTGTGCTGCAGCTGCCAGACTCATGACTTGAACAGGGTGCAGATAAAACATACATTCTCCCCTGCCTGTCCGGTGCAGGGGGGCTGTCTTCCATTCCATTCCCAAAACCGAGGGGAAAGAATCTCTTGATTCAGCAGCTGAACAAAAACACACTACAGTACCTCCGCAGTCCACCTCTTCCCCCACCAGTACCTCCGCAGTCCACCTCTTCCCCCACCAGAAAGGGGGTCTGGGGGTGAGTGTTGTTCCCCGTGCTGGTCTCCTGGTGATTTATTTCCCCTCTCTGCAGAGACAAAGGCAGCTTGGAGCCCAGATCCCAGGAGGTGAAAGGCTACTCCATGAGCATACAGAGAGGTATGCAGCTTTGCTACCCCACCACAAGGCCCCCTCATATATCATATATGCGTCACCTCAAAATTAGATCAATAAAAGGGAGTTTAAGGAGTTCAGGGGGGAGTGACACTGTTAGACTGGTGAACTGTGCCAGAGGTGGCATAGGAGGATGGGTCCACAGAAGCAGCAGAATGGGTCATGGCCCGGTTTGGCTTGGTTAGGCCCGGTTCGGCTCAGTCCAGGCCGTGTAGTGTGATGTGGAAGAGAGGAGCTGAGTTCAAAGAACCCCCATCTGGGAGGGTGGAATGTACCGACAGCTCTCTCATGTCTGGAGGTCCACAGGATCAGATGCCTTGCAAGAGAGGAATTAAAACAAAAACGGAGGGAGTGAAAGAGAGCAGAAAATTGAATCGACATGGTGAGGGAGAGTGCAGCATACACACGAGCACACGCACGAACATGCAAACACGCACACATGCACACACATTCCTCTTTAATGAAATCAAGCAGGAGCGATCATCTCAGACCGAGAGAGCCGTCAATCTGGCCGTGTGACACACGGGGCCTGCTTCTATTAAATGAACCTGTCCCCCATTGCCACAAAAAAAAAAAAGCTTTTCAAAGTACATTTTCTGCAATTCTACATTTTTTTCCATTGGGGAAGAGAATATGTGCAGTTTGAAAATGACGTTTTTTGCAATTCTACACGTTTTCCCATGGGGCGGAGAGAGAATTTTTTTTGAAATTTTATAAATTTTGCCATTGGGTGGAGACAATATTTTTCAGTTTTGAAGTTAATTTCTCAAAATTCTACACATTTTGCCATGATTTATGCCATCACTTAGGGAAAAACCACATGAATTCAAATGTGATCACATGAGATTATGTGAAATCATGTGAAAATGTGTTTTTGGAAGACTTTAGAAGAAGACATTAGATATTGAGGGGATTCGATTATCTGGCATGGGTCGCCCCGGTGGAAGGAGTTCGCACCGGGTGAAAAGTGGATTGCATTCGTTTTGTAACTGGCGTGAGCCAGGTGCCACGTTCAAAGCCCACGGCGAAGTTGGCTCAAAACAAAAAGTGACATAGACTAAGCACGTTGAGTAATGAGTAGGATTCTGTGTTTTCACATGCAAAAGTGATTGCTTTGATAAAAGCGCTTTATCTGCATTCCCAATGAAAACTAAATTCGAACATATATTCTATGGAAAAGGGATGTATGTTTCTGGACGATGCACCATGCTGCCTTGTTCACAACATGACAGAGAGGTGCAGATTACTGTTCAATTTGAGAAGGGTGATCCTCCCTCACCGCTTTTGCCCGTTTACATCACTGGCCATAGACTGCTGCAGCGCGGCTCAGGCTGATAGAACTTATCACATGTTGCTTTACGTGTTGTCACATGTAATTACATTAACTTCACATAACATGTGAGCACCATGTTAGGATTTTTTTTCAAATGTTTTCAAGACATTTGTTTTACCAGTCGTCAGGACCCCACGTGATGGTCCCAGATGGTCCAAAACCATCCCAAACCATTAGAAGTATAGTAATGGTATGGTGTTTTTAATATCGTAATGCCGTGAACCAAGAGGTTGTGAGTTCAAATCCCAGGTGAGGACAAATTGAATAATAATTACTGTATAAATAAACATACTGTACGGACAGATGCTGGGAGATGAGAAGCATGTACAGGGAGGGAACATTTAATGAATAACGGACATGAAACGAAACAAGGAAAGCGACTGGACAGGGGGAACAAAACGACATTAATGCTGATGCAGGGATCAAACTGAGGAACAGACAGATATACTGTAGGAGGGACAATCAACAAAGTAATGGAGTCCAGGTGAGTCCAAAGAAGCGTTGATGCGCGTAATGATGGTGACAGGTGTGCGTAGTGATAGGCAGCCTGGCGCCCTCGAGCGCCGAAGAGGGGTGAGCGGGAGCAGGCGTGACACATACACAATGTAGACTAACTTACCAGTCCAAAAAATGTTAGCTGACATGGGCTAAGTACGTGACTGTCAGTGACTAACATAACAAGACAAAAACTTGTGATGCACAGCCAAATTCTGAAATTCCACTTTGTGTATTCTACTATCCTAACGCTCAACAGTCTTTTCTTATTTAAAAAAAATGGTCAGTGGCCCCCTAGTGGCACCTACGTCTCTTAGGACTGAGGAGACCCCCTCCCACAGGGCTCTGTTCATAAACACACATACTGTACATTACATTAGACCATTCTCCAGCCATATGGCATCATTGGACTCAAAAATATCCAGTATCATCTGCGTTATGCAACCCAGTCGAATAAGATCACCTCAGAGTAACTCGCACTGTGGGACAGCTCTGGTACTGGGAGTACACCTAGTTACATTGTATCCTCATTACAGGGTAAGCTCCAAGGTCAGACATCACACAGTCAACAACATCCCTATTGTCAAGCAGTGAGGTGGCTGAGATAGCTGTATCGTGTTATAGGAATGCTTAAGATCAGCAAAGACTCTGGGGAGTTCTTCAGACTCAAGATCAAGTGGGGAAAGGATGTGTGTGGGACTGGAGAGGTCTGGGGGTCTCCCACCTACCAGGTTTCCCCATGGTCATGTCCACAGGACATGGTCAGAGGTTAGGGGTCAAGTTGGGTCCGGGGTCCAGGATCCACGCCAGTGTCTGTGCTCTGCTTTGCATTTGGCTGCGCTCCTTCTCCCTGGGCCCCAGGAAACGGCAGAAGAGGGAGTTTTGTTTTCGGTCTGAAATGAGCTCTTCCTGAGCTGCAGTGGGTTTATTGTTATAGGGAAAGGGAAGAAGGTTGATGCCTATAGGTAGCTGGGGAGGGCGGTGTGCGGCCGAAAGGTCTGGAATGCATTACACGTCCATCTCCCAGTCGAAAATACCTCACCTCATAACATCTCACTCCCCATGTGGCCCGGCAGCTAAACCAGCCTCATGTTTCAAGCATTGCACGCTAACAGACACAGTCCCTCACAGTTCCCAAGGCAGTGGCCAATTTGGCTCTGCTCAACTCTGAGGTGGTATATTTAAACAATAAGGCCTGAGGGGGGCGTGGTACTGTATATGGCCAATATACCACGGCTAAGGGCTGTTCCTAGCACGATGCAACGTGGAGTGCCTGGAAACAGCTATTAGCCATGGCATATTGGCCATATTTCACAAACCCTTGAGGTGCCTTATTGCTGTTATAAACTGGTTACCAACGTAATTACAAGAGTAAAAATACATGTTTTGTCATACCTGTGGTATAGGGTCTGATATACAATGGTTTCAGCCAATCAGCATGCCTGGCTAGATCCACCCGGTTTATAATATACTGTACATTTTTGAGACTATTCCATCAGTTCCATTGCACCAAGCTAGCTCAATCAAGAACAGGTCAAGTATTTGAAAGAAAACCAATTCAATTTGAACTCTAGCATGTCAGTATGGTCTGCAGTGGTGCTGATGCTCCCCAGGCCAGGCTGGTTGTGTGTGTCAGTAATTCTGAAAGGAGAGCTAGAGGAGATGATCAGCCGGGTCCACTGTCAGATATATGCAGCCATATAGGAGGAGGAGGAGGAGGAGGATGAAAAGTGAGGAGGAGAAGGAGAAGGAGAATGAGAAGGAGGAGGAGGAGGAGGAGGAGGAGGAGGAGGATGAAAAGTGAGGAGGAGAAGGAGAAGGAGAAGGAGGAGGAGGAGGAGGATGATTAGTGAGGAGGAGAAGGAGAAGGAGAAGAAGAAGGAGGAGGAGAATGAAAAGTGAGGAGGAGGAGGAGAAGGAGGAGGAGGACAAGAAGGAGAAGGAGGAGGAGGAGGAGGAGGAGGAGGAGGAGAAGGAGAAGGAGAAGGAGAAGGAGAAGGAGAAGGAGAAGGAGAAGGAGAAGGAGAAGGAGGAGGAGGAGAAGGAGGAGGAGGACAAGAAGGAGAAGGAGGAGGAGGAGGAGGAGGAGGAGAAGGAGAAGGAGAAGGAGAAGGAGAAGGAGAAGGAGAAGGAGAAGGAGAAGGAGAAGGAGAAGGAGAAGGAGGAGGAGAAGGAGAAGGAGAAGGAGGTGGAGGAGGAGAAGGAGGAGGGCCTTTAGAAATCAGATTCAGACAGCCATTTCCTCCACCATCCATCCAGCACCGTCTACCCGCAGCCTGCCTCTCTTTGCCCTCGATGCCCTGGCCCTGACCTGCTGCAGCTCTATGCTCTGGCGTGGCTGGTGCCAACGTGTACTGGAGTCTTTGATGTGGGCCATTGACCGCTTGGCTCGCGTGAGCAGTAGTCGCCTGCAGCCTTTGATCGTTGGCCGCCTGGACTTTCTTCATGTAATTGATGGAGGGAAGTCTCCTGTGGTAGCTTAGCACTCCACCCTCCACCCCCTTTCACTCACTCACAGCTGGCCAGCCAGCCCCCCACAGTTTCCTGTTTAACTCTCACACCTGGGTATGGGGCAGCTCTGTCCTCTGACAGGTAAATCAGTGCTTTGATCGCCTCGTATGGACAGCTAGCACTAAATACACTCGCTTCGCCTGTATGAAGTTCAGTCTACTGTACTGTAGCCCACATATCCTCCATGTCTGTCTGTCGCCACAAGCCCATGCTGCCTGGACGAACCTAACAATGCTGCTGGCGAGGAAATGGACCACTTCTCCATTATACAGGCAGCTATTGGGGGAATGGGGGTGGGATGGGGTGTGTGTGTGTCTGTGTGTGTGTATGCGCGTGCGTGCATGCATGTGTCTGCGTGTGTATCTGCAAGTGTGTTTGTGTGTGTCTGCGTGTGTGTCTGTCTGCATGTGTGTGTTGCCAGGAGCACACTTTATTTGCCCCCTGCCTGCCAGACAAGCTGTGTTTACATGTGGGGGACATGAAAACATACATGTGCATTGACAAGTGGGACCTTCATGTTGCGATGTGTTAATGACATAATCAAGCCATTTGGGCTACAAAGGGAGGGGACACAGCAGGGCTCACTAAGCTGCCTGCCAAAGGACAGTGGGAAAACACACAGGAGCGTATAGGAATAGGAGTGAATCACACACGCATGCTGACACATTCTCCAGCTATAGAGTCAGGTCTTTACTGAGTTAGGAGAGGTCAAGTGCACACCTGTGTTATGGCCCACTAGACTTTGCAGTCACCTTCTCATTGGTCACCCCTAACATTGCCTCTGTTGAGTGAGACAACAAAGGAGATTAGATACACAGTGGGGAAGTACAAAGGTCTTGTAGGCTACAGTCAGTAGGTGGGAGGCGAAAGGCTTTTGCATGCAAAGCTCCCATACATCATTGTCAATAGCTTTGCATTTTCCGGCCATAGAAGCCTGCTTTAGTTCTTCCTCTGAAAATGCTTTTGGGATGAATCGCTGGCTGGCTCCTGTAAAAGGGGTCTTTCCACTGTGCCACTCAGCCATAGAACCATAAAGCGGGTCAGTGCAGCTCAGAGTACTGTTAATCACCAAAGTGTAACTGGACTGTGACCGGTGTTGGTGTTAACCCAGCTCTAATGGACTCTGTCACCACCACGAATACATGACAACAAGGTGTTGTTGTCCACACATTGAGATGAGGCTGAGGTTTACATCCACCTCCTTCTGAGATGAGCTCAGTTGTTTAACTTTGATAATAATGACAACAAAAACACACTCTTGGTTGGGTACTGTAAATACCAGACAGTCTCTTCTCCTTAAAACCTCCTCACATTCTCTCTCTAGTAACGAGGACTTGATGTTTTAACGAGCCTTCAAACAAACAAAGAGCATGAGAGTGTTTGAGAGAGTGTGTTTGTGTTTGGGTGTGCAGATGCAATAGCAACCAGCACTCATCCAGTACTCTCTCAGGTCATATAAACACATAAACATGGTCTGAGGCCCAAACAGTCAGGCTCTGGAACTCTGACTTACCTCTGAAAGAGACGTCGCCATTGGTCCTTACCTCTATCAAGGGCATCGGTGCACCACGTTTATAGGTCCACCTAGAGGTGTGTGTGTGTGTGTGTGTGTGTGTGTGTGTGTGTGTGTGTGTGTGTGTGTGTGTGTGTGTGTGTGTGTGTGTGTGTGTGTGTGTGTGTGTGTGTGTGTGTGTGTGTGTGTGTGTGTGTGTGTGTGTGTGTGTGTGTGTTGCTGTATCAGAGACAGATGAGGAGTGTTTATTGGGTAACTGAGAAAACAGTCAGTTGACGTACCTTACTTTCTGCTCAGGTGGAACGTGTGCGGCCTTGAGAATGATGTAGCGGCTAGAGTACTAATGCAGGAGAAAAATGCTGGAGTCAAATTCAATTACCTTAAATGGACCAGACTGAAAATGAGTGGGTCTGTTTCAAATTGGGCCCGTTTTTTGGCTCACAAAAACACCCATTTAACTGAACTAAACTTAATATGAGCACAATCTAAATGCCACCATGATTAAGATGTTTACAGACAAAAGGGCTATCAACAACAATGTCTATAACTCAACACAGTGTTGGAGGGAGGTTACAGCATATGGCAAATTATCACCAACTGTCAATGCGCCACATTTTTAAGGTCGATAGTTTTTATGGTAGTTAGCCTATACGGTAGTTCCATGTACAGTAGGAGATCATTTCAACTCCATTGGACAAAGGCTGTGGTATCCCCTCTGAACTCCTTAGTGTCATCGTTCCTGAATATTCAGAAACGTCTGAACTTCCTTTGTTCTGTCCTCCACCAATAGCCATCCATCTGCAACACATCGGCCAATGACAGCCATGGGAAGTACATTACTATGCACCAGTCCATAGTAATATCCTCTCTATCAGTATAATGATTCACTTCACAACGGCACTGCCTGTCTGCCAGCCAAACGATTCCCACATGAAAAACGCTCTCTGTCTCGTATAAGAGCATTTTCTAATTCCCACATCTGCAAACAGGCTTCTTCAGAGGAAGAGAGAGAGACAGTCCAGACTTGTCTGATCAGATGCCGGTGAAGATCTACCTTTGTGGCGAAGAGAGGGAGAGAGCGCATCTAAATTACATAAGGAAATCAAGGGCTGGGTGTGTTTGAGTGACCTAGTTGGAGACAGAGTAGTAAGCAGAGCCGGCCTGAGACTCATTAAACACCGACAGGTCCAAATTAATGGGCCATTTCTCAAATACGGAACAGTGACGGGGGCCTCGGATACCTCAAATGTTTCAAATTCAGCCAAACAGTGACCTCCCTCTGGAGGTTTTCGAAAAGAAATCCCCAGTCACACAGTCAAACCACGGGAAGAAGACAAATGTATCCTGTCTGCATGGCCCTAGACTAACATGTGAGACAAAGTGAACAAGCATGTTGCATGTTTTGTGTGTGTTAGCTGGATGTGTGTGCGTGCGCTTGCACTATTGTAATATGTACATGTGTGTACGGTTGTAGCCGTATGTCTGTTTTCTCCATTTGCTAATTTCATATTCCTTACTGCCTCTCTTTCTATGTATTGTCTGCTTCTGTCAGTCAAAGCCTCTGGAAACAAGCCTTAAGGGGCCAGTCTCTGGATCCAATGTCCCCACCTGACCAATCCCCACCTGACCTCGACAGACTCAACAGACGACCAAGTTCATCAAGGGAAAAAACAGATAAAACCTTAACAGAACCGTTAAGAATCATCACAACCCAAACGTACGCTAACTTCACTAAACACTGAATGACCAAATGTTTCCGAGCACATGTCACTTCTTTTCCCCATGAAGCTCCCCTGCAGATAGGAGGAAACCTGTAAAACAAGCAGTGCATTCCTTTCGTCAGACACGTTTTCTCTCAGAGA
Source organism: Salmo trutta (assembly GCF_901001165.1). Lineage (NCBI taxonomy): Eukaryota > Metazoa > Chordata > Actinopteri > Salmoniformes > Salmonidae > Salmo > Salmo trutta. The sequence continues at coordinate 12,485,273 of NC_042963.1, read as the reverse complement.
GGTTTTTATCGTTTGGAGCAGTAGTTCTGGGTCCTGGTCTAGAACGGAGGTGGCAGACAGGCAGGAGGAACTGTGGGGTGATGGAGAGGGCCACCTGAACAAACCTGCGTGCTTCTAAGGACGAAGATTTATTGATCTTTCCCCCAGGCTGGGGCCCGTCTCTGGGGCCGCTCAGTCAGGGGAAAGAGAGTTCCCTCTCTCTTGTTTTCTCTCATGTCCTCTCTCTCTCTCTCTCTCTCTCTCTCGCTTTCTTTCTCTCTCTCTCTCTCGCTTTCTCTCGCTTTCTTTCTCTCTCTAACTTTCTTTCTCTCTCTCTCTCTCTCTCTCTCTCTCTCTCTCGCTCTCTCTCTCTCTCTCTCTTTCTCTCTCTCTCTCTCTCTCTCTCTCTCTCTCTCTCTCTCTCTCTCTCACTTTCTTTCTTTCTCTCTCTCTCAATTCAATTCAATTCGCTTTATTGGCATGACGTAACAATGTACATATTGCCAAAGCTTACTTTGGATATTTACAATATAAAAAATAAATAAAAATGAGAATCAAAAATTGTCAACGGGACAACAGTAACAACAATAACCAACGGTCAATATAACCATACATTCAACAATAACAATAATCATACAGTTGAGGACATGTGCAGGTTTATTGGTCTGTCAGACACTGTCCCTCAACTTATGGCAGGCAGCAATGTAGTGCGCTGCCAACCCACAGCTCTCTGCGTCCTCCCCCAACAGGATGGGTAGCCTATCCTCATCAGAGAGGTCTTTAAAACCTTGAATAAGGGTTTCAAATTTGGGGAAATGACACTCTCTAATTGTTTTATATTTTTGACATTTTGTCAGGAAATCTCTCTTCTCTCTTTCTCTCTCTAGCTTTCTTTCTCTCTCTAGCTTTCTCTCTCTCTCTCTCTATCTCTCTCTTGCTTTCTTTCTTTCTTTCTCTCTCTCTCTCTTTCTCTCTCTAGCTTTCTTTCTCTCTCTAGCTTTCTCTCTCTCTCTCTCTCTCTCTCTCTCTCTCTCTCTCTCTCTCTCTCTCTCTATCTCTCAGCTGTTGGTCCAGACGGGTAGGTGGGTGTCTGCTGTGGGGCTGTCTGGCCCTTGCCTCAAGGGTGGAACTCCTGTCTTTCCCAACACTTCTTCTGTCTCCTCTTACACACTGACTGACTGAGTCGCTGCAGCATCACTGACCTTCACGCCACCTCCGCTACTCGTAGCTACATACAGTGTACATGTCACCCACGTGTTACAGAACAGACCAGACGGACTGGCGGTCAGTTAACCATAAATAATTAGTTGATTACGGCGTACCGTGTAGTGTGCTTTGTGCACCCAAACTAAAATAGACTTGCACACTCAAACATACCCACGTCATTCAAAAGAACAGTATGCTAACAGTTCTAAACTATCGCTGGGTCGTTAAAGAGGATTTCTCCACCCTAGCAACAGTGAAATCTTGGCAGAGGCAACCATCGCCCCAAGTAAAAGTAAAATCACTGACTACAGACATTCAGTAAATGTGTAAAGAATTCCCTTGACTGTGGTAAATTCAGTTATACACCTCTTGAGATGCAAGGTAGTAAAATCAAATGAAGTGTGCGGCAAATTTGTCCTGCTTTGCTGCAGATATTGCAATAATTAATCCAGGCCTTGCACGCTTTTCTGCCATGGTATTCCACTCTACTAGCCAAGTCCATGGGGGAATTAAAGAACTCATTCTCATTCATTTACCAGATTTCTAAGTCTTGGAGCAGCAGTTTGCTGTGAAAAAGTTTTTGATATAAAATGGTCTCGTCTCAGAGATTCAAATAGCTGCTCTATTGTTTTTGCTCAAACTCAGAGGTAGTTTCCAAGGTAAGTCAACAACAACAAAAAATTATCAAGGCTACAAGAATGCATATTTGGATTGGTAAAATCAACAAGCCGACGATTAAACTGTGAAACAAAATAAAACTCCATCTACACCTAAACTCAAACATGCACTCAGTCTCACAGAATCACGTGAATAGAATGTTGTTTTTATCGTCCCCTGGAGACCTGGCTATTGCTTGGGATTGAATAGAGCCTCCAGCCAGATAGTTTCTTTCTGCTGGTCATTACAGTACATGTAGTTACCAACGAGGAGAGGCTGGCTGGCCCCTGTGATGGATGTGTTTACCCTAGATCTAATCGCCATGTCTGATGCGGCTTCTCTGGACGTGTGAGAGGGAAATGCCGGCTAAATGCAGTCACCGCCGTCTAATGAGGCGGTTTAGCTAGCAGCCGTGGCTTCCCTCTTCCTTCTACCCAGCCTGTAATTCAGCCATCAGCCACCCTACCTCTCTTGGCCTGCTTGCGTCACAAGTGCGTCCGTCCATATTTTCGATCTCTGTGAAACATTTTGAAATGCTGTTCTGTACTAAAGGTTGAACCCGAAAGGCTGCCTGTCACTCAAAGCTGCATGAGTGGTTTTGTTAATGGATGAAATGGGAATGGTAAGAGGAAATTACTTTTAGATGGCAGCTGAACTGTGTGTCCTGGATCCACGGAGTCTCATACACACACACTCGCACACACACATCCCCCCCAACACACACGTAGGCCTCTCTTGGTCTCTGTGTGTCCTCGTCGCAGTGCTGCTCTTGGCAGTACTCTGTAGGTCTTCTCCTAATGGTTAAACAGAATGCTCATGCCATGCTGCCTAATGACAGACTTGGGTAATCCCACTGAAGTGGCAGTTTTCAGCGTAAGCGGGCAGAGTGAAGGCACTGCACCTCCTTATGCTCAGAGGTGATGTGAGGACAACGTCTACACACTGCATGCTGGCATGTACATTTACACACAGGCACACACCCTAGGCAGGCATGCAGTTACATACGCAGGTACACGCACGCACACACGCACACACGCACGCACACACACACACACACACACGCACACACACACACACACACACACACAGCTCAGTGATACTGCACATAAAGGTCTGGAGGTTTGTTGGCTTGAGTTATCTTCCAACAGTTCCTCGAAGATGGGACTGTTTGATTATACTGTTAGGGGGTAATACTGTTCTCATTCCAGTTCATAATCCTATTTTAGACAAGATCAAGACCCTCTCTCGAGGGTTTCACATGGCTGTCACTTCCCGTTTGAAAGCACAACCATGTTTTCGCTAGCATCGGCCCCATTCAAGTCAATTGGAGATGTACATTCTGAGCACCCATCCTTGTTGCTACTGATATTATATAAGTGACAGTGGTACAAAGCAACCTACATCTCCGGCTATCTCTCTGTGTCTGACAGGGAAGGATGTTTAACTAAATGGAGAGGGTCTCACGCTCCTGAGATTGAGCTCCTGGCGCAGAGTCCATAGCTGCGTCGAAACTCCCTACTTTTGACCATGGCCCATGGTTCTCTGGTTTAAAAGTATTGCCTTATGTAGGGAATGGGGTGCCACTCTGGACGCAGCCCATATCTCTAGTCTGCACTTAGACACACATTCCACCAGACAGTAAACAGAAGAGGGAGAAAGAGTGTGTGTCTTTATCTTTGAAAACACGGGGTTGGTTATGACCGCTTTTTTTCTGCCTTGGCGTTTGTTTAGCCGAGTGGCCCGTTATTAGGATAGCAAACTTCCGAGCTGCATCGGTATGTAGCCATATGTTTGTCTTTGAAATTCCCTCTGAGACAGGGTGAAAGGGGACCTCCATCTAGTCTCATGAGGCAGACCAGTGGAGGTGAGCCGAGGGTCTTCAGAGTGGAGGAAAATCCATCATCTCAACACCACTTGGCCTGGCTCAATTAGACATTCCCGAGGGGCTGCATGGGGCTAAAGCTAGGCTATGCTAGGTCACATTCGCATGGGCCTGTATGACGTTAACGCTAGCCTACACTATCTTACTCCCAGGGGCCTGTATGATGCTAACGCTAGGCTGCGCTAAGCTAGGCCACATTTACAGGGGCTGCTCAGATCCTGACACAGTTTCCCTGGCTGCGTCCGCCTGCAGGCTCAAGTTCTGCCCCGTGGCTACAGCTGACTTCCACTCGCATCAGCAAGATGGGGGAAAAAGAAAAAGAAGAATGGGCCTTTTCTTCAAGCAGGACTGGCGCTACGTTCATATTTCAAAACAGGCAACATGATTCCAGAGTGCCAGCCTAGACAAAGGCGAGTTAGGTGGGTGAGGAGGAGGGAGGAGAGGTGAGGAGGGCGAGGAAGTTAGAAGAGCAGGGAGCGTGGGAGACTGGGAGCTGAGATCTGAGTTTCTCCGAGAGGTACCACCTACTGGAATCCACAGGCAGTCTTGTGGTTTTGGTTTGTTCAGTGACAGGATTGATGGCAGATTGGTAGAACCCTATCGGACCATGTCTGCCAGTAGTGAGCGGTGCCAACCAGCCATTAAGCTGATGAGCCAACGTCCCCTCTCCTGTGGAAAGATGAAGACCTAGAGCGAGCTCTGGCTTGCGCTCTTAGTTTTTGGTCTAGTTGTGTGGAAGTGAAGGGTGTGCCTCTGGACATACCAGGCATTCCAGGTCGGCAATAAACCCAAATGAAAGGGGGATAAAGAAGTGATGTGTTGAGTGATACCTGGGCAGCTGGGCCAGGGGGTGGGGACCAGCGTAACGGGCTGGGTTTAGCTGATGAGAGGTGCTGATGTTGCCTAGGGTGACGACTGGAGACAGATTGAGAGTGAGTACTTTTCTGGCTGCTCCCAGTCCCGCCCTCTACGCCAATTAGGGCGCAGGTTATCGCAAAGGGTTTTAGAGTAACACTGTGGTCTGACTAAGATGCAAGGATACTGCTGTTAGTTGTTCCTTTTGCCACATCATTCTGGCAGTTGATGCTGTTAGAATAGTTTACCAGACAGACATGCACCAAAAGTTTCAGTACAAAAGTTTTCATTTTTTGTTGTATATTATATTTTTTTTACTATACAATACTATACAGAAATACAATGCAATACAATACAATACAATGCAATACAATACAATACAATACAATACAATACAATACAATACAATGCAATACAATACAATACAATACAATGCAATACAATGCAATACAATACAATACAATACAATACAATACAATACAATACAATGCAATACAATACAATAAAATACAATAGAAATGGCCACTCCCATCAGTGGGTGCTCTGGTCAGTGAGTATTGATTTTCATACAGCAGCTCTGCCAACTACCTGTCATCTTGTTATTGTACATGTCCGTGGTGGCGACCCTCAGTGTCATAACGGTATGATAGCTTACAGTTGTTTGGGTTTACTTTAAACCTTGTCCAATGTACCGGTTAAGATGGAGGCCTAACTCAGGCTCCACAGATCCTGAACAGAGAAAAAATCCATGATGAGATCAAGGCGATGCGTGATCCAAAACACCAGCTTTCAAACATCGGGGACACAATGTACTTTTCTGTTACTGTATTCTACGCACCTTTCATCGCTTTCTTGTGTAACAATACTTCAAAACAGCAGGTCATGTTCTTTTAATACTTTTTTAGACAATTTACCAGTTGTACATTTGAATCTTAGAAAAGCATGAAGAATATTGTAAACCTGTGGTGGTACTGTGGACTTGCATGTCACCTAACACTTGTGGAGTGTTGTCCAATTCAAATGCATGGCTGTTAACTCAGTCAACATCACATCTTCACACTGTTCTCCCCCCCCCAGAGACAGGGCCTGTAACATGCCACCAGGGGAAACGGAGGAGGTCGAGGACTGAACACAACCCCTGTTATCCACACATCCTCTGTTAACACTCACACTGTTAGAGAAGCATACAGAACTAACATGGCTGAAGAACCAAAAAGCGCTCCATTGTTCAGGCAATGTATTCCACCTCTCACGCACGCAATCTCTGTTGTGGCTAGAAGACATGGGAATCAACCGAAGCCAAAAATAACCCTAACCCTAGCTTTAATAACAGGACTATTTCCCGACTGAGCCGACTGAACGGCCACAGTTATAGTTGAACATGACTCTCAGACGGTCCTGTAGACATCTGGATGCTTTTTAAAAAGCCGGTTTCGTTTTTCAGAATGGCCAGTATTTTGAAATGCAACAGAGGGAGCTTTTGTCTTTGAGTGTAACTGACTTCCAGGCAACATGTGAAAAGAAGGGCCAGCCATTTCATCCTGAAGGTATGTCCGTCTGGGTTGCAGCGGGTCGCAATGCAGGCAGCAGGGCTCTACCCCGTCCGGAAAAGCCTAATGCGGGTCAGATTGCCCGTCCTTTGGGGAGAATAATATAAATCTCATAATTAGCAACAATTGACCAATTCATTTGAGACCTCGTTTGACATTGCGTCTGCGTGTGCAGCTGCGTTTGTGAGTTGTGTGTTTTATGTGTTTGTAGTCCAGATCTGTCATGGAATAATAAATCAAAGGAGGCTTGTAGCCTTGGATCGCCTTGGGCCTCTCATTTCAGAGAAATTGGCACACAACGTGAACATTGACAGAGCGACAGCAGGGCGGCAAGGGCATGGAGACGGAGGGTTTGGATTTGTGTGAAAACATAGTCCGTCCAACAGCCAGAGTATTGTAGGGCAGGGCGGTTGGTTTGTGAGTCTCACTGGCCTCAGTGGACCAGGCATAACAGCAGTGGGCCTGCCCAGCACGTGTGGACCGCTGTAATCCAAAGCAACAGGGTCAACTGGTGAACAATTAAATGCCAGGGTTGGCTGTGATCACTGAACTCTGGAATGGAGGTTTTAGCCCAGAAAGCTTTAAATGGGCTGTCATAAAGTCTTCTGAGAGAGAAAACAAAGAGAGCGAGAGAGAGAGATAGAAAGAGAGAGAGAGATGGGGAATAGGGGATAGGGCAGCATTACTGGCTGCAGATGAAGTGGTTGTATACAAAGGGATTCCATGCATGCCAGGAAGGGAGATGGAGAGGGGTCTGCCCATGGCCAGGTAGCCCCCCCACAACACCCTCGCTCCCCAATAATGGAGCTTATCACAGCTGGCACACAGTTGCTTCTTCCAGCAGAACTCTCCCTCTTTAACCCACTGGCACAGGTATTTATGATGGACAATAAAAGCCTGTGTGTGTGTGTGTGTGTGTGTGTGTGTGTGTGTGTGTGTGTGTGTGTGTGTGTGTGTGTGCGTGCGTGCGTGCGTGTGTGCGTGCATGTGTGTATGTGAATGCAATGTGCATGTGTGTGAGCAGTATTCACAGCCTATGTGTGTACAATATCTCACTGTATTACCCCAAACAAACTACATCTTTAGATTCATTCAGCATCTGTTCAGTAACAGTTTGTCCCAAACGTATTCAACATAAACAGGGAGGTGATGGCTTGGAGTCTGTGGATGACATAACTGTTTCCCCCTTGGGTGTCACATGGTCTTGGTTAGGGAGCGGAGCACTCATTTCCCCTGTCATCTTCCCCATCTGGTGCCCATAGGGGCTTCCGGGATCAGACCCATCCCAGGGTGGGGGCCACACGCTTGGCTATCGGACTCATCCCAGGGAGGGGGCCACACGCTAGTCTATCGGACCCATCCCAGGTTTAGGGGCCACACGCTAGGCTATCGGACCCATCCCAGGTTTGGGGGCCACACGCTAGGCTATCTGACCCATCCCAGGGAGGGGGCCACACGCTAGGCTATCTGACCCATCCCAGGGAGGGGGCCACACGCTAGGCTATCGGACCCATCCCAGGGAGGGGGCCACACGCTAGGCTATCTGACCCATCCCAGGGAGGGGGCCACACGCTAGGCTACAACCACCACACAAAACCCACCACAGGAAGAATGGGTGAGGAACTGGTGAATTTGGACAAAGATTAAAGCAGAGTAAAGAGGAGGAAGGCAGCATTAGAAAGAAGACAGAGGTCACATATGGTTGCGGAGGGGGAAGAAAGTTGCCCCGAGATCACAAGCAGAGAAAAAATGTATCACTGCTTACCCTATCATTTCTAGTGGCAGAGACAGATGGCCTGAAGTCAGATTGGATCCGTGATGTATTACTTGGGGTTTGCAAACACATGCACGCAGGCTCGCACGCACCATATATTGGTTTTATGTGACCATTATGGGGATGTTACATTGATGTTCTGGGAACACTATGAGGATGTTCTGGGAACACTATGAGGATGTTCTGGGAACACTATGAGGATGTTATGGGAATGGGGGAACGGTACGGGGACATTATATTGATGTTCTGGGAACACTATGAGGATGTTATATTGATGTTATGGGAACACTATGGGGATGTTCTGGGAACACTATGACGATGTTATAGGAATGAGGAACGTTATGGGGACATTATATTGATGTTCTGGGAACACTATGAGGATGTTATGGGAACGGGGGAACGTTATGGGGACATTATATTGATGTTATGGGAACACTATGGGGATGTTATATTGATGTTATGGGAACACTATGGGGATGTTACATTGATGTTATGGGAACACTATGAGGATGTTATATTGATGTTATGGGAACACTATGGGGATGTTATATTGATGTTATGGGAACACTATGGGGATGTTATATTGATGTTATGGGAACACTATGGGGATGTTATATTGATGTTATGGGAACACTATGGGGATGTTATATTGATGTTATGGGAACACTATGGGGATGTTATATTGATGTTATGGGAACACTATGGGGATGTTATATTGATGTTATGGGAACACTATGGGGATGTTATATTGATGTTATGGGAACACTATGGGGATGTTATATTGATGTTATGGGAACACTATGGGGATGTTATATTGATGTTATGGGAACACTATGGGGATGTTACATTGATGTTCTGGGAACACTATGGGGATGTTATATTGATGTTATGGGAACACTATGGGGATGTTATATTGATGTTATGGGAACACTATGGGGGACATTATATTGATGTTATGGGAACACTATGGGGATGTTACATTGATGTTATGGGGACATTATATTGATGTTCTGGGAACACTATGAGGATGTTATGGGAACGGGGGAACGTTATGGGGACATTATATTGATGTTATGGGAACACTATGGGGATGTTATATTGATGTTATGGGAACACTATGGGGATGTTACATTGATGTTATGGGAACACTATGAGGATGTTATATTGATGTTATGGGAACACTATGGGGATGTTATATTGATGTTATGGGAACACTATGGGGATGTTATATTGATGTTATGGGAACACTATGGGGATGTTATATTGATGTTATGGGAACACTATGGGGATGTTATATTGATGTTATGGGAACACTATGGGGATGTTATATTGATGTTATGGGAACACTATGGGGATGTTATATTGATGTTATGGGAACACTATGGGGATGTTATATTGATGTTATGGGAACACTATGGGGATGTTACATTGATGTTCTGGGAACACTATGGGGATGTTATATTGATGTTATGGGAACACTATGGGGATGTTATATTGATGTTATGGGAACACTATGGGGATGTTATATTGATGTTATGGGAACACTATGGGGACATTATATTGATGTTATGGGAACACTATGGGGATGTTACATTGATGTTCTGGGAACACTATGAGGATGTTCTGGGAACACTATGAGGATGTTATAGGAACGGGGAACGTTATGGGGACATTATATTGATGTTATGGGAACACTATGGGGATGTTATATTGATGTTATGGGAACACTATGAGGATGTTCTGGGAATGGGGGAACGTTATGGGGACATTATATTGATGTTATGGGAACACTATGGGGATGTTATATTGATGTTATAAGAACACTATGGGGATGTTATATTGATGTTATGGGAACACTATGGGGATGTTATATTGATGTTATGGGAACACTATGGGGATGTTACATTGATGTTCTGGGAACACTATGGGGATGTTATATTGATGTTATGGGAACACTATGGGGATGTTACATTGATGTTCTGGGAACACTATGGGGATGTTACATTGATGTTCTGGGAACACTATGAGGATGTTCTGGGAACGGGGGAACGTTATTGGGACATTATATTGATGTTATGGGAACACTATGGGGATGTTATATTGATGTTATGGGAACACTATGGGGATGTTATATTGATGTTATGGGAACACTATGGGGATGTTATATTGATGTTATGGGAACACTATGGGGATGTTATATTGATGTTATGGGAACACTATGGGGATGTTACATTGATGTTCTGGGAACACTATGAGGATGTTCTGGGAACGGGGGAACGTTATTGGGACATTATAATGATGTTATGGGAACACTATGGGGATGTTATATTGATGTTATGGGAACACTATGGGGATGTTATATTGATGTTATGGGAACACTATGGGGAGGTTATATTGATGTTATGGGAACACTATGGGGATGTTATATTGATGTTATGGGAACACTATGGGGATGTTACATTGATGTCATGGGAACACTTTGGGCACGTTATATTGATGTTATGGAAGCATTATGTCGACGTTTTATGGGAACATTATGGGGATGTTGTGGGAACAGGGGAACGTTATGGGGACATTATATTGATGTTATGGGAACATTAAGGGGACGTTATGTTGATGTTTTGGGGACATTATTGTTTAGTGAGTGTCAGATGAAAGTAACATGCTTTCATCTTTGAAGATACTAGTATTAAATGTTAATGTGTGATTTGGGAATCCGGTGAGCAAGCAGCCGCCATCTCGTAAACACACAAACAGGGTGTAAATAGGACTAAAAAGCTACGTAAGGTCAATTTCATTTACCGTCCTAAAGTATCCAAACGAAGCATCCATGGTATTAGCTAGGGTTGCAAAGGGAGGGTATATTACCGGAAACTATTGAACTTTACCAGTAAACTACCAGAATGTTTTATCTTTCAAGGATTTGATGTAATCTATCACAAGACATCCAATGGCCCTTTTGGGTACTTCAGATTATCACAGGTGTTCGTAATTATCTCTGGCCATCTGTGTGGCCTTATCACATGTAAAATTATGCTTTTTTCATTAATTAAGCTATTTTCTCTTGAACAATGTTGTTTATCTACTAGATACTCATGGACAATATGGACACAGATATAAAAAACAAAACAATAATATATATGAATAAAACATTTTCTTAAGTTATTCAAGTATAAATTACCAAAGTTATGATAGATTGCTGTAGACTTTCTGTTAATGACCAAAATGACCGAAGATTTCATTAACTTTGGTAAACTACCGGTAGCTTTGCAACCCTAGTATTAGCCTATCATTGCGGACGTGAGATTGGACCAGAGATGACGCCATTGTTCATTTGGCATTATAGCATTACTATAATTACTATAGGAAATGTGGCTTGTAAGTCATGTAAACATTTCACCTACTACCATCAGACATGGGTTCAAATACTATTTAGGGTATTTCAATTACTTTCAAAGTCATTTGGAAGTAAGTATTTTGATATTTTTATTTGAAAACACATGTAGTTGAATGTTGGAATGTACAGTATTTGGAAATACATTTGGAAAGTATCAGCACGTATTTGAAATACTCAAATATCCAGTATTTATACAAATACATTTTACACATTCAAAAGGTCTGTTTGATATTTGAAATAATTTATTTGGAAATAAGTATTTGAAAATACTTTCAAATAGTAGTTGATTTGGGCCACATTATTTGAAAATACTCAAATACACAAAATAATGAGTATTTCAATAACAAATAATCAAATACACATGTATTTGAACCCCGGTCTGACTACCATGAATAATAACATAGTCCTTCCGATCCTTCATACATTATAAGACAGTAAACTTTTCAGATACTGACATACAACTCTCTCCCATCACAGATACGACAGTAATGCCCTGGAGACCCAAATGACCCCCAGTGCAGGTGTCCTCTACTCTCTCCCATCACAGATACGACAGTAATGCCCTGGAGACCCAAATGACCCCCAGTGCAGGTGTCCTCTACTCTCTCCCATCACAGATACGACAGTAATGCCCTGGAGACCCAAATGACCCCCAGTGCAGGTGTCCTCTACTCTCTCCCATCACAGATACGACAGTAATGCCCTGGGGACACAAATGACCCCCAGTGCAGGTGTCCTCTACTCTCTCCCATCACAGATACGACAGTAATGCCCTGGAGACCCAAATGACCCCCAGTGCAGGTGTCCTCTACTCTCTCCCATCACAGATACGACAGTAATGCCCTGGAGACCCAAATGACCCCCAGTGCAGGTGTCCTCTACTCTCTCCCATCACAGATACGACAGTAATGCCCTGGAGACCCAAATGACCCCCAGTGCAGGTGTCCTCTACACTCTCCCATGACAGATACGACAGTAATGCCCTGGAGACCCAAATGACCCCCAGTGCAGGTGTCCTCTACTCTCTCCCATCACAGATACGACAGTAATGCCCTGGAGACCCAAATGACCCCCAGTGCAGGTGTCCTCTACTCTCTCCCATCACAGATACGACAGTAATGCCCTGGAGACCCAAATGACCCCCAGTGCAGGTGTCCTCTACTCTCTCCCATCACAGATACGACAGTAATGCCCTGGAGACCCAAATGACCCCCAGTGCAGGTGTCCTCTACTCTCTCCCATCACAGATACGACAGTAATGCCCTGGGGACACAAATGACCCCCAGTGCAGGTGTCCTCTACTCTCTCCCATCACAGATACGACAGTAATGCCCTGGGGACACAAATGACCCCCAGTGCAGGTGTCCTCTACTCTCTCCCATCACAGATACGACAGTAATGCCCTGGAGACCCAAATGACCCCCAGTGCAGGTGTCCTCTACTCTCTCCCATCACAGATACGACAGTAATGCCCTGGAGACTCAAATGACCCCCAGTGCAGGTGTCCTCTACTCTCTCCCATCACAGATACTACAGTAATGCCCTGGAGACCCAAATGACCCCCAGTGCAGGTGTCCTCTACTCTCTCCCATCACAGATACGACAGTAATGCCCTGGGGACACAAATGACCCCCAGTGCAGGTGTCCTCTACTCTCTCCCATCACAGATACGACAGTAATGCCCTGGAGACCCAAATGACCCCCAGTGCAGGTGTCCTCTACTCTCTCCCATCACAGATACGACAGTAATGCCCTGGAGACCCAAATGACCCCCAGTGCAGGTGTCCTCTACTCTCTCCCATCACAGATACGACAGTAATGCCCTGGAGACCCAAATGACCCCCAGTGCAGGTGTCCTCTACTCTCTCCCATCACAGATACGACAGTAATGCCCTGGAGACCCAAATGACCCCCAGTGCAGGTGTCCTCTACTCTCTCCCATCACAGATACGACAGTAATGCCCTGGAGACCCAAATGACCCCCAGTGCAGGTGTCCTCTACTCTCTCCCATCACAGATACTACAGTAATGCCCTGGAGACCCAAATGACCCCCAGTGCAGGTGTCCTCTACTCTCTCCCATCACAGATACGACAGTAATGCCCTGGAGACCCAAATGACCCCCAGTGCAGGTGTCCTCTACTCTCTCCCATCACAGATACGACAGTAATGCCCTGGAGACCCAAATGACCCCCAGTGCAGGTGTCCTCTACTCTCTCCCATCACAGATACGACAGTAATGCCCTGGAGACCCAAATGACCCCCAGTGCAGGTGTCCTCTACTCTCTCCCATCACAGATACTACAGTAATGCCCTGGAGACCCAAATGACCCCCAGTGCAGGTGTCCTCTACTCTCTCCCATCACAGATACGACAGTAATGCCCTGGAGACCCAAATGACCCCCAGTGCAGGTGTCCTCTACTCTCTCCCATCACAGATACGACAGTAATGCCCTGGAGACCCAAATGACCCCCAGTGCAGGTGTCCTCTACTCTCTCCCATCGTGTATGTCAACACCACTGATTTGACTCTCATTCTAGCGAAGCTGAGAAGGATGTTTTAGGAATGCTGGGAGGCTTGTTGTTGCCCTAATTCCTCCATGGTCTCCTGACTATGGAGACAGGGATCTCAGGGAAGGATGTTCAGGGCGGATGCCAACAGACATTGGAGCGGGGAAGACTAGCGTGAATGAGTCGGGAATGGGTGGACGGGTGGAAAAATACCCTGGGAGAAGTCAATCAGTCATGGCTGCTGGAGCATGGATCAGGGATCAGATAGGAAGATGGGATATGAAGAGGCATGGCAAATGGTTCATTTGAGGGCCTCAAACACCTGTGCGCTCCAGTGCTTATCACGTGAGAGAGTTTTCTAAAAACAGAGTTTGTTTTGCTCATGTCTCAACATTTGACTTGTGTGCCAATATTTTGCAGTGCTTTGACTTTGGCCATGCACACACGCATGCCCACACAACAAAATGCATGCATGCAAGTGCGTGCCTACACACACACACACACACACACACACACACACACACACACACACACACACACACACACACACACACACACACACACACACACACACAGACAGTCATCCTCTCTGTGTTGGAGTAATGAGTAGAGTGTGAGATAGTCCCATGTCTATAATCTCACTGATGACACATTACTGTAATTCTCACCTGACACACTTTACTGCCTTATCTCAGCTCGACTGTGGCTGGTCTAGGCACGCCACGCCAATAAATATGCATTCCTGTGCTCACTTTCAGAAATAGACTGAGCACCTTGTTTTTCAGTGTGGGTGTGCGTGTGTGTGCGTGTGTGTGTGTGTTTGTGTGTGTGTGTGTGTGCGTGTGGCGTTTTCTAAATAGAAAAAGAGTTAGTAGAGTCAGTTATGTCTACAATATATAAAACATAAAAACCACAGCAAACTGACGTAAGCCCTTCAGTTTCAATAGTGTCAGCCTATTCAGTAATGCTGGGACTGGCTTAGCTTCGTGATGCTAAGCATGCTGTGATTGTTTGCAAATGAGCCCCCTCCGTCTCTGTGTTCTTATCACACTGATCCAGGGATGGTGCTTCCCGAAAACAGGCCAACGTGCCAGTAAGTCTCCCACCGCCTTCCACCCTTCCCCCACTCAGCTCTACAGCCCAGAATCCTTATCTGGACAATAAATAAGGGCTCCTGTCTTCATCTGCACCGGGCTCCATCCACTATGCGTCCTGGGAGGATGGTCGCAAAGTGCGGTAGGGAACATAGCACTTCAAGGCAGACCCCTAACATTGTCTATGTACTGTAGGCCTACATACAGTTACATCACACATCATTATGGATTGTGACGTCAAACCAGCCAGAATAGAATGAGCAGCTTCAAGTATGTATTGTATTGTTATTATTGTTTCATTACTCCATTCTATGTCCTCCTATGAGACATGATTCTTGGGAGTTGATCAGTGCTTCAGGCAAAAGTTGAGAAATTTCACACACATTTCTGTTAATACGTGTTCACAGACAGATAGTACAGACATTTCTGTTAATACGTGTTCACAGACAGACAGTACAGACATTTCTGTTAATACGTGTTCACAGACAGACAGTACAGACATTTCTGTTAATACGTGTTCACAGACAGACAGTACAGACATTTCTGTTAATACGTGTTCACAGACAGACAGTACAGACATTTCTGTTAATACGTGTTCACAGACAGAAAGTACAGACATTTCTGTTGACACACATTCACAGACAGACAGTACAGACATTTCTGTTGACACACGTTCACAGACAGACAGTACAGAAATTTCTGTTGACACACGTTCACAGACAGACAGTACAGACATTTCTGTTGACACACGTTCACAGACAGACAGTACACACACGACAGCCACCAACGCCACAACAGGAGTTAATGAAAAC
This sequence comes from Salmo trutta, assembly GCF_901001165.1. NCBI lineage: Eukaryota > Metazoa > Chordata > Actinopteri > Salmoniformes > Salmonidae > Salmo > Salmo trutta. The sequence continues at coordinate 12,469,557 of NC_042963.1, read as the reverse complement.
AGCCCCATGCGATAATAGTCAGAGTAGTGAGACTTTGATGTGTTTGCTTTGAAGGAGCTGTTCATAGCTCTTAGACTGTAATGTCTGCTCTCTTGTTTTCCTAGCAGGGGTTGAAGAGGCAAAGCAAAACACAGAGCCTATTTGAGTTGCCAACTGGAGAAATGAACTGTAAACACTCCGCATACCTCCCATTTCTCCACATTGAGGAGAGTAAGGAGGCCAGAAAACGGTCCTCTGAGAGCAGAGTGGAGGGAATGAGGAGGGCATGGAGTACCCTATCCCCTATGTCATGGGTATTCAACACTTACCCTGCATCCACCTGGTGTCCCAGGTCTAAATCAGTCCCTGAAGAGAGGGATTTGTGTTTTGTTTTGCAGTGGAACTGGCTTCGAGGTCCAGAGTTGAGTTCGAGGGCCCTATATAGTGCACTGCCTTTAACCAGGGCCCTATATAGTGCAGTACCTTTAACCAGGGCCCTATATAGTGCAGTACCTTTAACCAGGGCCCTATATAGTGCACTGCCTTTAACCAGGGCCCTATATAGTGCAGTACCTTTAACCAGGGCCCTATATAGTGCAGTACCTTTAACCACGGCCCTATATAGTGCAGTACCTTTAACCACGGCCCTATATAGTGCAGTATCTTTAACCACAGCCCTATATAGTGCAGTACCTTTAACCACAGCCCTATATAGTGCAGTACCTTTAACCACGGCCCAATATAGTGCAGTACCTTTAACCACGGCCCTATATAGTGCAGTACCTTTAACCAGGGCCCTATATAGTGCAGTACCTTTAACCAGGGCCCTATATAGTGCAGTACCTTTAACCAGGGCCCTATATAGTGCAGTACCTTTAACCACGGCCCTATATAGTGCAGTATCTTTAACCAGGGCTCAGAGTGTGAAAAGTAATGTACTATATCGAGAGTACGGTGTCATTTGGGAGGCGAGCACTGTTCTGCTGGCAAGAGAGAGAGGAGAAATCAGCCTGGGATACAAACATTGATACACCTACCTGCTCTCTACCTGTCTAGGATGGATGGGCTGGATGGGCTGGATGGTTGGGTTGAATGGAAATGTGGGACGCCCCAGACAGAAGCCACACTGACTGCCTACCACAGAGCAGAGCAGAGGAGGCTCCAAATAAACATCCTAGTGACATGCCGCAACACAGTGGCTGGCTGGCTCGCTGTTCTTTGTTGATTAATTGTAGTAAAAAATGTCTATTAGTGAAGGAGACGGAGAGTGTGGGTGTGCGTGCCCGCGCCCGTTTGTGTGTAGCGGTTGGGGGGTGTTGGAAGGGTTGTGTACATTTCAGATGAAAGCCCTCCTGTGTTTTGACTCGTTTCCAGATGCTGTGGGATTGGTCCTATTTGTTATAGTAGATGGGGGTGGGCCCTGCCCCTTTCACCAGCCCAAACCCTGCACCAACCCAAAACCTATTTGAAATGTACTGTCAACATTTAACCATATTAAGAAGTTTGCTGAGTATCATAGGGTTCCTGTTACGAAAGTAGAAACCGGTATTTGTTGCCGTGGTTACGGCTTGTTTTCCATCATAACAGCTTACATGTAGACTTACTTATTGTGTGTGTAAAGAGCCGTGACACTGTGATGTCACCACATCTTGGTAAATTACAAGTTGTTACAACCATAAACTAAACAGTCATACAGCCTGTCTTTCAAAATGCAATATCCACCGGCCATAACTCTCACGCTAAATTCTAAGCATTACAACGTAATAACGTTTGAAAACTGATCTCCAGATGAAACGTTGAAGGCGTACCTTTCATTTCCAACGTAACACGTTCAACTGGGATCGTTAAAAGTAAACCAAGGTAAAAATAGTACATGGTAAAAATAACACATTCCAATGGCATGATATTGTGACGGATTGACATTTACCCATTTAGTCCAAATTTTGCTGTACTCCCTGGGCTGTTTGAAGTAGAAATATGTGTGTGTGTATGTGGGGGGGGGCATGTTCCCAGAATAAAGCCTTTCTGTGTGTTGAAAAGGATAATTGCTCATCTGAACTCACCCAAGATGACTTATTCTCTCTCTCCTTTTCCAATGGTAATATAAACTTCCGTTGCATTCTTGGGGGAAAGAGTTATGTTGACCTCTCTCGTTCACAGTGATAGGAGCATCTGTACTGCAGCGAGATGGGGGGGTCTGGACTGAGAGACTGAGAGCTTAGCTGGTGTGGGTGGATTGCGTGGATGGGGGTCAGGCGATGGGGGGGGGGGGGGTTAGTTCTCTGGCTCTCTGGTTGTTTGAACGTTGTGAGTGAGGGCTCAGAAATGACGGAGTAGGCATGAATGGTCCTGGCTGTTTATTATGTGGGTCAGTGGGCTCCACTTTAACCTTTCAGCTTCACCTCTTTCTCTTTCCTACGGGAAGTGACCAATAGACCCGAGCCGTGTGTCTGGCCGTGCCTGAATGAAAGACAAGCAATGTGTGCAGCCGGGCCCCGGAAAAGAAGTCAAACAGTTACAGTGCTAGATAAATCCTTTTGTAGTGTCAATGCAGGGGGGGTTATGTAAAGAGCACCAATCATTGTGCTGTTTACCCAAGGGAAACAAGGCAAGTGTTTGGTTGGATGGATGGACGTGCTGCACCAGGGTTTAATCAGTAGGACCACAAGGCAGATGTTAATGTGAGGTTATCTGCTCTCCTTCTCTCCTCGCTGGCTCTCTATCAGTGGAGGCTTCTCAGAGGAGGAAGGGGAGAACCATCCTACTCAGTGAATTTCAGAACATTTTTAATAGTGGAACATTCAAAAATGTATCATTTTTAGATTAAACTATACTCAATATATTCAGGTCACCAGATTAAAACACTGTTTTACAATGAAGGTCTACACTGGCCTCAACAGCACCCTCTAGGGGAGCACCATGGTGTAGCCAGAGGAGAGATATTTTCGTCATCCTCTGGGTACATTGACTTCAACACAAAACCTAGGAGGCTCATGGTTCTCACCTCCTTCCATAGACTTACACGGTAATTATGACGACTTCAAGAAGGCGTCCTCCAACCTATCAGAGCTGCTAAACTGCTTGCTGTACACTGTACTGCGTGATTGTACACATGGATTGGATTATGGGCGGTTACTACTGCGTTAGTTCTAATTTGTTGACTATAACGTTAAGATGGTGACAACGATGTCGGCTGTGTAGCGGTTAGGGCTTGTAGTGGGAAGGTTTTGCTTGAGGAGGTTTTTGCGACTGGTCATAGACAGCTGTTGTGTTGTGCACTGAAGTCCACAAGTGAAGGGAAAAGTTGAGAGGAGG